>NC_065522.1:16014493-16149172 GCF_006386435.1 Epinephelus moara
TATTTAACAGTCCGCATTTAATTCTCCTGTTTTGTCTTTCTGTCACAGAAGAGGTTTTAATTTTTATGAGGTTGTTATGCACAACTCCTCTTTGTTTAATTATCATTGATTAATCTTTAAATACCTTATTCAAGCCAAAAAGCTCACAGGTTTGCTGAGGGGAAGTGCCTGTTAGCATCTTTTGTGTATGAATAAAAATCAAGATATCAATGTCTCACATCAACCTCGGGTGCATGATGGATGAGTGTCTGACAAGTTATCAATCTTATGAGACCTGGTGACTGACACTGTTTTAGAGAGACCACGCTGCAGTTAGGCTGATAGGTTGGTGTTCCCATGTCGGACGTCAGCGAGTGAAAGATTACACTTTTAATGAGGAGGGAACTGCTCATTTGATTTAGTCATGGAGCACTGCCAGAATCACATGATGGAAAATTGGAAGCTATTCACATATTCAGTCTATTATAAAGAACAAATGACAGGCAGAAAAAGTCCACAGCTGCTTTGTGAGGGATCTTAATGAAGCAGAGAGCCAGCTGAAATACCCTGAAAATGTGCACACATTATTTGAGTGATCTGCTTGTCCCGACATTACAGTCGTGAGGTATTTTACTGTAATGCTCTGCAATATTTCTGCTGGGTTTGGGCACTTCACTTAGTGAGCAGCTGCTCCTCTTCCCTGGGCAATCCTGTTCCCTTACAAGATCTCTCCATTATTATTGATCAAACCAAAGTAATGTCTGCTGCACTACATTTACCAAACCCTCCATTTGTCTGCTGTAGCTCCTCACAATCCTCCCTGAGTCCATTCTTACTCACAGACAAAAAGCTGCAGCCTTGCTAAAATCTCCAACAGCCCTCTATCAGCACACTCTGAAGTGGCTGTCTTCTTAAAGACGACCCATGGCACAGCATTACCAAGAATTTCTTCTGTTATTGATGAATCTGTAGATCATTGTCTTGATTAATCAATTAATTGTTCTATCAGTCTATAAAACATTAGTAAACTGTAAAAAAAAAAATCCTATCACCATATCCTAAACCTGTCCAATACCCAGTTTACTAGTATACAAGCAGCAAACTCAGATGGCCATGTTGTCGAGCTCGTTTGCTGTCAAGTATCATTAGTCACTCACCCTTCAGCAGAAAATGGGACTTCAAATAAAAGCTATGCACCAGAATTTCGCTGTACGTCAAAATAAACTGCGCTTTTTTACAAACTTGACACGTTCACGAGTCACTTGGGGTCCATTCAGATTGGACCCCTGACCCATTTTTGGGCCCGACCCACCAGTCGAGAAGCACCGATCTAGAGTAATTTGAGGTGAAATGGATCAAACCTCCAGCCCTCTCTACCAACCAACAGGTTTTCAGTGTGTTAGTGTATTTTAAAACTGAGAGTTGACAACAATATACTCGTGAAAAGGTCTAAGGTGACCCTACCATGTTACCAACCATGTTATGCTATCTTTAAAAGTTACGCTTAAGTTTGGCAAGGGAAAAGGGAACATTTCCATTTTTCAAAATGGCGTATTTAAATATGTCTGCACACTTATATTTTAAAACTGAGAGTTGACAGCAATATACTCTTTACGCAATTTAAGTTCTGCACACAATTTGACCAAGTAGCCCTCGAAGTTCAGAAAAATAAATTTGTTCACTCAGGATTTTATCTTATGATATTATGGTTTAATACCCTTAAGTAATTTCATCAGTCACAGTGGGTGTGAATGGGCCCACTTTGGAAAATGTTGTGCCCCTGCCAATATATCCTAACAGCTGGCCTGCTTGGAACAAATACGAGAGCAAGCACCAATGCATTTCTGCTTCATCAGGGACCTGTATTCAGCACTGCTCTTATTAAAACACCTGTCAAAGCTCAGAACAATGCTGAACACCCTGCAGTGATGCATTAAATTGCACGTCACTTATTAGTTTTATTGGCTGCTGGGCAGATGGCTCGTTGATCATCTAGAAAAGAATTCGACAGCAGCGATGAATAAGTAAAAGTTTTGTTCCTCAAGAGATGTTGTGGTGTTGTGAAATAATTCTTTGGTGAAGGAAGGAAGTGAACTCAAATACCTGTGGGATTTTTTTTAAAGGCTATGTTTAGTGGTTTTTGAACATACTACGATCCATACTTAGTGTGACAAGGAATTGTGGGCTTGCAGGTAGTGTTACAAAGGTTATTATCGTCGATCTGGCTGAAGTTATTTTCACCTGAGATCGCAAATATTGCAGTCAGAGGATCTGGTTGTATTGGCTGTCCAAAATTATCGGTCAACATGTTGAAAACAAACCTCCAAAATTTGGTAAATTAACTGTTGATTTCCTTAATATACAGTGCCAAAACTTACTGGCAACAGAAGCGAGGAGCAATCTGCACCAGTCACAGATGGAATCTACATAAGGGTACGTTTCATTGGGTTTAACTTTGGAGAAATAAAGCAACACTTGAAATGGCATCAGGCCACTCCACAGAACCTTTTGCTCACAACTTCTGTAAAAGGGCCCCAAAAACATTTTTTTCTCATTCATCTTCTTACAGCCACACTTTTGGTTATTCCACTTGAGAGATTTCTGTGTTTGTGCTTTCTTCAGTGGTTTAGAGTGGGCCGGGCTCAGTTGGGAAAAGGCAATGTGTGCACTATCGTGAACCAATGAGGATTTAGCAACATCTGAATCTGATGACAGTTGGTTGCTCATGTGGCCCAAGCCCTTGGGAACAGCGCCTTGGGAACTTCAAATGGTAAAATCTTGTAATTAAAACTTCTGGGGCCATCAAGTGATGCCATGGGGCCCTAAAAGACTTTTCCCCATAGACCTACATTGTAAAAGAGATGTCTGTAAATCCAGCCTAATTACCAGAAAAACTGTTGGCACTGTATGTTTTTGCAACCAACGGAAACCTTATTTGTATGTTAAAGGTAGGATCTGGAGGATTTTCAAACAAAACAAAATATAGACATATACAAATGAAATCCTGCTTAATCGTCACCTATGGGCTTCTACTCATGTGTGGTGGTGACTCTGTTTGCAGAGCTCCTGCCCTTTAACTGTATTTTGATGTTTTTGTGAGCTTGGACCGCTTCTGGGTGGAGATTTCCCCAGCCAATGAGAAAGCGCAGGTGCCGTGCCCGAGCTTGTCCAAGCGTGTCCGAGCGTGCACCAGCGCGAGCCTTGCCTGAATCTCTTCTGTGAAGCCTTCTTCCGTACCTCCGGGCCCGGTACACCCGGGAGAAATGGCGGATACAGACGTACCCACGAAGAAAAGGAAATTAAATGTAAGTGAGGCAAAACGCAGAGCCGATAAAGCGCGGGCCAAAACTCGTGTGAATATCGGGGTGGTTTTCACCCGCTTTCGAACATTGAAGGAGAGGCTCGGGATATACAGCGACGTGGAGTTGGCCTGCTTTCTGTTGGACAGGTAAATCCCAAATACAGGCCAGTTAGCTTGTGCTAGTTTGCTAATTTATCAACTTTTCCATTACAACAACTGTAATTCCTACGTAGTTTGTTGTGGAGGCTAATTCCGACTATCAACCGATGCAAATAACTTTACGTTTAGCTAATATATGGCTTGATGTAGTGTGAGGATTGAGCTTTGAATCATTTTGTGTAACACCCAACTGCCAGGAGGGGTAGGGGCAGCGCGCAGTTGAGCCTGATAGGAGGGGCCAAATTTGAATGTGTGTTTACAAACAGCAACTGGACTGGGCTGGTCAATCACTGGATTGAAACAAACACTGAAATAGTCCTTTTTAAAAATCACTATTTCCCAAAAGTTGTACAATTCACTAACAGCCAAATCCAGAGTTATTATAACCTCTCATCCATGTGAGCAAGCTCGAGACATAGCAGTTGAGAGGCGTGACTAAAAGAAAACTAGGACCCATGAATACTGAAGATATGCGTAAGTTTATACCCAGAAGTTGTGTTTTTTGGTTTCATGGTCCATTAAGAAATAGGAATGAACAGGGTTAGGCCTCCATTGCTGGATCCAGTTCTCTTTATATATCCATAATGTTGCCGGGTTCTGTCAATCAATTTGGTTCAGTTCTGAGTGTTTTACTCTCAATGAATAATGATTGAGGATGCTTTTTCCCTCCCAACTTTAATTTTTAATCATGCATTTAATCAGGAATATTTCATGTGAGTTTCTTCATGACAGAAATACTTTGAATATGAAACCAAGTTTTAGGAGCTTTAATTCCTGGGAGATTATTTTTGTGTTGTCTATTAGAGAGCCACTTCCAAACCTAAATAAGAGTGAATATCAGTGCCAGCACTTATAAATGTTCACTCGACTGAGCTGGCTCCAATTTGTAAAAACAGGTGTATTGTATCCTGGAACAGATGTTGCACACACAGTGACTCTAGGAAGTCAAGGAAGTTTTGTTCTTTTTCAAACCTGACGTCAAAATGTAATGATGCTTGCCGTGACAGGATTTCTGATACGATGTCAGCCTCTAGTTTGTAGGTACAACAGCCGACACTGTGCTCAGTATTAAAGGACCTTTTGGAGTGGCTCCAGGTCTAACACAGATGCTTCTCAGTGACAGGCCTTCAAAATGTGGAAGTGTTGACAGCCAGTGCAGCAGCTGCCCTTAAAACTGGCATGAACTCAACTTGACACGGCATGCAAATTGTGTCTGTTGTCACTTACAATTGCAGTTTGTTTATATTAGTCGAAGCACGTACGAGAACAAGACGAATTCCCAATATTCTGTATTTATGTGTCAGTGAAAGCCACACTGGAGAGGCCTCCTACATCACATGCTGCTACTTGAAATTCAGTGAAGAGTTGTGGCGCACTTAATGTGACCGATGACTGTGTGTGGGGTCAACAGCTAATTGAACCAGTAAATTTCCAGCAGTAAATGTAACACGAGGCAGACAAAGAGGATTTTGTCAGCCGGGGGACATATTTCATAAACGTTTACTGCATCAATAAATGCAGCTGTGTGTGCGCACTGATCATGATCTACAAAAACATTTTCAAATGCTGACACATTTTACATTGAGCTGTGTTTTCAGGCAAGAGGTGATAGAGGAGTTCTGCCATATCTGTGAAAGGTTTCTTCCAAATAATTTGTCACGTGTTTTACCCTTTATACATATATGCTTATTATGTTATAGTATCCTAACATTGGAAAAACATTACCGACTTGATTTTAATAAATGTTTTTGTAAATCAGGTATTAAATGTCAGCTAGTGGCCCCTCGACATTTTATAACATTTATTAATTAGCTAGAATATTTTCAAGCAGCATATTGCAAGTATTAACCAGTATTAACAAGGCTTAAGACCCTCACAGGGTATAGTATGAGTTCATTAAACAGGCATTATCAGTTGTCGTCATAACCACACTGTGAATGTGGGTTAGGGTCATATTCTACCTTTTAATAAGCTCAGTGGCCCGTCTGTTTCCAACCGACAGTTATTAAGATATAGGACTTGTTGGCGTATGGACTTGGAGTCAGTCGTAAAACCAGCAGTGTAAATGGATCTGGATTATTCTGCAAAAAGCCAAGGACAAGAATCAATAATATGCACATTTTGGCCTATTAGTAGGTGCAGAAATATGAGAGCAATAACAAATTATAATACTGATTTTATTTACTGATAACATTTGGAGAGGGTGATCTATATTTCCTCAACAACTCAGTAAACCTCGATCTGCTGATGAAGACAATGTCATCAACATGTCATGCCTGTATGTCCTACGTCATCATGTCATCATAATGCCATAATCATTTCATGAATGTCATTATGTAATCAACAGGTCATTATCATGTCATTAACATGTCATCCTTATATCATCAAATTCTGTTTTATTTATTTTGCTGTGCATTGGCTGCCGCCTGTCCTAATTATTTTTTGTTGTCTGCCCCTTATACCCTGGGGAGGGGTCAAAAGGAATAAATAAATGAAATGAAAAAAATCATCCTGTCATCAAGCCATTATGAACATGTCTTCATCATGTCATCATGTCATCAAAATATCATTATCATGTCATCACGTCATAATCAACACGTCATCATGCCATCATCATGCCATCATAATGTCATCATCATTTCATGAACATTTCCTCAGAATGTTATCATGTCATCATCATGCCATCAACATGTCATCATCATGTCATTGTCATGTCATTATCATGCCGTCATAATGTCATCAACATATCATCATCATGTTGTCATAATACATCATCATTTCATAATCATGTCATCACAATGTCATCATCAACATGCCATTATCATGTCATCATCATGTCAACATGTCATCATCATGTCATATTGTCATCATATTGTCATCAACATGTCATCATCATGTCATCGAGATGTCATCGTCATGTCATCCTTATGTCATCATCAAGCCATTATCACCATGTCATCATGTCATCGTCATGTCATCAATATGTCATCTTCATGTCATCCTTATGTTATCATCCTGTCATCATCAAGCTATTATCACCTTGTCATCATAATGTCATCATGTTATCATCATGTCGTTATCATGTCATCAGAATGTCATTATAATGTCATCATAATGTTATCAACATGCCATCAACATGTAATCACCATGTCATCATTATACCATCATCATGTCATCAACATGTCATCATGGCATCATCATCGCATCATCATGTCATCATGCCGTCATCATGTCATCATCAAGCCATTATCACTATGTCATTATCATGTCGTCATCATGTCATCAGAAACTCATGTCATCATTATGTCATCATGGTATCGTCATGTCATCATCATGTCATCAACATGTCATCTTCATGTCATCCTTATGTTATCATCCTGTCATCATCAAGCTATTATCACCTTGTAATCATCATGTCATCATGTTATCATCATGTCGTCACCATGTCATCAGAATGTTATTATAATGTCATCATAATGTTATCAACATGCCATCAACATGTAATCACGTCATCATTATGCCATCATCATGTCATCAACATGTCATCATCATCGCATCATCATATCATCATGCCGTCATCAAGCCATTATCACTATGTCATCATCATGTTGTCATCATGTCATCAGAAACTCATGTCATCATTATGTCATCATGGTATCGTCATGTCATCATCATGTCATCAACATGTCATCGTCATGTCATCATGTCATCAGAATGCTGTCATCATGTCATCAACATGTCATCATGCCATCATCATGAGATCATCATGTCATCATAAACTCATGTCATCATTATGTCATCATGGTATCGTCATGTCATCATCATGTCATCAACATGTCATCGTCATGTCATCATGTCATCAGAATGCTGTCATCATGTCATCAACATGTCATCATGCCATCATCATGAGATCATCATGTCATCATAAAATAAATAAAAATTCATTGTTATCCAATCCCATGTGCTGTCATCATGATGACTTGATCCAAACTTCCAGTACAGCCACTTATGTCACATTTTCACTGCATGAGACCACTGATTGGTCAGAGAGAACCGTCACTAGCACGACACGGGACATCCTGCACCAACCAGCCTTTTTTGAATAGCCAAGCTATCATCAGTAGTGACCGAGATTTTGAAAAATGGCAGCCTGCAAAACCACACCATACACTGCAGGGTGCCCCTTTCTTGTTTGCCGATGAGGAGTACTCCCAGTTTCACGCAGTGTTGCTATAGCGATTACTAAGAATTCCGCCTACACGGAGCTACACGGAGTTCTGCAATTGAAAACAAATTAGAGTGGAGTCAAGTTGTGCCATACCATGCTGTGAAAATGAGGCGTACAAAGACCTTAGTCTGAGGTGAGGGGTTTTTTTGTCCACTGGTGTTTTCTAGGGTAAGAAATAAACTTTAAACAATAATATATTCAGACAATAAAGTTAACATCCCTTCAATTCATAACTGTTCCCAGAACAACAGTGTATTATACCTCTCCAAAATAGTTTCTCATCATTCTTTCACACCAACGTGAGCTGGCTCTATATCATAGTTTATCCGACCTCCACGCAGCCCACAAGCTCTGAAAGGTAATATTTTATTACCTCCTGGGCACAGGATAACTTGTAGGCGTCTGTGATTGGGGGTTTAAAAATCATTGGAAATGCAGCCTGAACGCTCACCACCACCATTAAGTTAACATTGCCTCAACAAAAATTATTATCCTGACCGGATTGTACTGTTCTCCTGACTGAAGGGAACAACTGAGAAATAGTGCCATTAAATCCAAATGAGTCGGGAAGTTATTCATGCTATACATCAATGGGCTGTCCATTTCCAGCACTAATTACATCGTATCACTCAATGGGACTGACTGTACAGCAACAACTGACAGCATGTGGCAGCAACTTTCATCATCATTAACACATTTTAGCCTTGTAAATGATGTTACATTATCCTCAATAAGAGCTGCTCGTGCTGATGCATGTGCCGCAATGCGATTACATAATTTTGGAGAAGATTTTAGGCCCTAATTTACACATCCAGCTGAGCACTGTAACTGAAGGAAAATACTTTTGACTCATATGAAAGCGCACACACATAACTAACAATGTGTGATGTGATTTTAAAAAGACTTTAGTAATTGTATTAATGGTAATACTTGGCTTGAAGGAGGAGCTGCCAAAATCACTTGTCCGATTTTAATTAAGTGTAGAAGTCAGTGAAGATGCATCTCGCTCCAAACTTAAAATGTTCTTTTCAATCAAGTGGATAATTCAGATGCATTAACATTGCATGAACCATTTCCCTGACACCTAATGTGTAAATTAAATAAATAATTCTGCATTATTACCTGCAAATAAATGTCTAATGAGGGTTGTAAGGCTTGTCGCCCATAATGATCAGCCAACAAAAGGGTTCATGCTGAGCTTTCACTCAGATGGCTCTCCCCCTCATAGTTCCTTGTCATGCCTCACAAGTGCTTTTTGTACTCAATTAACAATACGCCACTCACTCCTCAGCAGCGCTCTGCAGAGACCGTTTGTTCATTCAGCTCTCCTCGACTGGCTGCTGGGTACTCGACACTGCTGACACTATAAACCTTATCTTCTGTACAAGTTCTGCTTCTTTCCAACTCTGTGCATGCTACGCATCCGGCAAGCTGATGCATCCGTGAAGGTGTGGTGAAGAATCACAGCACTTTTCGAAAGTTTAAAAGAACTGATTTGCAGTTTCTCATCTTGGTTCTCAAGATTAAATGGCAATATGGTTCTCTCTGTGTCTCCTATATTTCAAGTCAAATTCTCTGATAGTGAACTTGTTTTCACCATTAAATTGCTCTAAAGCCACAGACCTTCACTCATCCACCCTCACATAACGACACATTGGAACTGATTGCAAACAAGTGACCGCAGGGAACTAATTAAACTAAATCTAAAGGAGTTTTTTAGCCAGTTCGGCTGTTAGCAGCATCACATGGTAAATGCCAGAATGTACCAGCCCATTCTTATTCAAATACCAAGAAAGTCTGCATGAGGCGGGAGTGAGGGGAGGTGCATGGGTCAAACAAAACTGGACTTTCATCCTAGAGGCCAAAGTTCATATCCTGTGTGAAACCATAAGTCAATGTTGAGTCAGCGTAACGTTACGCAATTTATGCAGAGACTTTGTACATTGACGTCACATTACGTTATGTAGGAATCGGACTTATTACTGTATAACCCAAAGCATGACTTTTTTTCTAAACCTAACCAAGTAGTTTTGTTGCCCAAATCTATCCATGGCTGTTCTACAATATTAGCCACATTTTACAATGTGTTTCAGCTTTGAGTCACCAAGAGATGCTAAAGGGTGCCCTGTGCGTCGTTCTCATATGCTGAGGGGTGCAAAAAGTGCTAGTATTGATTACCTGGGAATGAGAACGGGTTGAATGTACCAAATGACAGTGCATCACCTCATCCCGCCCTACTCTGCTGTGATTGGCTAGTACTAACCCTAACCATGACCTCTTTGCCCTGACCCTAACCGCCGCTAATCCTGACACACCAATCATGGTACATGGTCACAACACAGTAGGGTGGGACTAGGGCGAAACACTGTTGTTCAGTGGGTGCATTCCAGCATTTGACGCGTCACATGGGTTAAAAGGGGCCTGCTACACCCAGTGGCCTAGGCAGCAAACTCTTGTGACTTTAATAATTATGACGTTGGCAAAGGAAGAAGTCAGGTGATGTAATATAAAGAGCGAGAAAATCTGCGAATGGTGGTAGGGGTTAAACAAACACAGGACTTTTACCCAGGAATGGTAAACATTTGTTCCTTTTTTCCACACAGAGCTTGAGAGTTTGAACAAAGTTCGATGGGGTGTTCAGGGTGACAGCAATACTCACACAATATTGTTAACAAGCCAAGTTAGCGCTCCAAGCTAATGCATGCACACTACGCTAATGACAGACTGGAAATGTGCAAAAAATTTTTTTGCTGACACTAGATATCAAGCAAAAGCCAGAGACTGTGTTGTAATAAGTTGCTGTGAGCTACAAATTCACCACTTCTAAGCAGAAGGCAGAGGAAAATGATATCTAAGAGCGCGACCAGGCAAAGCCTCTCTTCCTCTGTGCTACTGCATCCCTCTCACTCAGATTTAGGCTGGCTCTGGGTCTGCAGCTGCCTGTGCTGGAGAGCAGCATGGAAGCAGAGTACTCATTCTACAGCTTAATGTGGGGCACCGAAACATCCCTAGATGTGCATTGCACACTGCCTGAAAAAACAAAACAAAAAAACAACAACTGCTGAACTTTAAGGGTGCTTTCACACCTGCCTTATTTGGTTTGGTTCAATCAAACCCAAGTTCGTTTGCCCCCTAAGTGCGGTTTGTTTGGGCAGGTGTGAACAGAGCAATCACACTCAGGTGCGCACCAAAACAACCAGACTGAGACCTTCCTGAAGAGGTGGTCTCGGTCCGGTTACAAATGAACTCTGGTACGGTTCGTTTGTGGTGTGAACGTGCTCAAACCTCGATCTAAACCGACTGCAGTCACATTACGCAGTGTTTGGGTTAAACAAGCATGAGTATGTTAAAAGTCCTGGAGGATTATTAATGTGCACCTCCTCCTGTACTGCCTTAATATGCACATTCGGCACATCCAATACATCAAAACATTGTTTTCTAGTTGGAGCTGCACCTCTTTTCCAAACTGTATGGTTTGTCTAAAATGAACAATGCAAGCAATATGTCCGTGAGAACACGAACCAACTCTAGGCAATTATGCAACTTTGTGACAAAATTAGTCCCTGATTGGGACCAAAGCAAGACAACTCTAGGTCTGAAAGCACACTAAGAATCTCAGTCGACGGAGGGGTCTCCAGCTGATGATTCAGATCTTCAAATTTTCAAAGGACAGGCTAAGTCTACACCTAAAGAAAGTGAAATTGAACCCTAACAGAACTGCAGCAATTTCACAACCTTGGATATACAAATGGCCGTTCAATAGGCTGATAACATCCTTATCTGGTGCATTTTTTTTTTTAAACCTCTTTCTGAGTTCTTTTTTCCTGTTTTGTTCATCTTGTACACATGAATGAGGAAGCACATGGAGGCACGTGCTCACACAGGTGACTTCATACACAATCCTGCCGATGGTTTCACACTATTCCACTAATCTACTCGTGGCAGTAACAAGAAACGCAGCAATCAACCAGCGAAGGAGAGTGCAAGTAAGTACACGTCGATGTGAACAAGGCTGTATTTAAAATACTTTTTATAAACTGGCTTTGTAAATGTTTTATGAAGAAGGAATGCATTCAGCACATTTGTTAGACCTCAAGCACCTCAAGACCTCAAGCTCCTTCTGCAGACACAAAAAGTCTTTTCACATGTGCAGTGGGACCGTAATACAGTAATTTATCATGATTCAGTCTGATCTCAGACAAAAACCAAGAACCATGCCCTGCACTCATTTTCACACCTGACATTTCTGTCTAAACAACCAAACATCCGAACTGGTTAAACCAAGCAGGACACAAAAAATACACCTAAGATCCGTAAAAACAGACAAAGCTTGTGAAGGAATATGAAACGCACAAAAGAAGACCCTTCATACTGAGGCGATACGCACTGACAGTGAAGCCCAACAAGAGCAGAGCAGTAATTATGGCTGAGAGCAGAGGCATCATTTTCTATCACTGAGTTCTTTAAACAAACATGAAATGTCTGACGGCTTATCGCACCTCCTGCACACTCAACACATCTTGAGCCCTACAGACCACCACTACCTGTTTACCCTCCTCTCCTCTTGCAAAGAAAAGCGTTGCCAGGTTTGTTTGTTTTTTGTCTCAAGAGAAGATAAGAGTACATGGAGAAGAGCGTCCAATCAATAATTGAAAAATTTACTTCACAACACAAGAGTAGCACTAAAGAGAATGAATTATAACTTTTCTGTTCTCATTTGGCAACTCTGAATTTGTGGAAGTGGACCTGCAGGTCTGCTGCTGCCGTGGTGTGGAAGCTACTGGGAGCTTTAAGAGACCAGCTGACAGAGGCAGGCTTGTAACTCAAAGGTCACTGGTTCAACTCCCTGGACAACCTACCAGGATGAGGTAAGACTGTGAGTCATACTCTCACCTCCCTCTGCAACAGATATTGAAGTACTGCTGAAGAGGGCACTGGACACTGGACTATATGTTTTACTAAAGCAGTGCAATTGTACCTAAAAGTCAAGACTAACACTCTTTTTTATTATTAAACCTCTCAGACTCTTCTTAAAGCACAAGTCAAGTTCAGGGGCGGAGCAGTGGGGTGGCTTCTGGGGCTCCAGCCCTGAATGTTTCCTCAAAAGCCCCAAATCTTTGGTATCTCCCAAAGTAATTAATATAATTGAGCTAATGTTCTTCTGATGGCTTAATATTCAATTCAGAGTATTAAAGACTACATTAATTTGGCATTTTGGGGGATTCTTGATTTACAGTTAGAGCAGCCGAGACTATTATGGTATGGATTTAAATGTAGCAGATTTGTCAGCTAAGCATTCATTGTGTGAACTCTACTCCAGATTAATATCACAAAAATATGTTTCAATTCAACTAGTAATGCTGTTTACTATTTGAATTTACTACCTGACCTATGTTATGTAACTTAAAAATGGTGACATCAAACAGTTTTTGCCTCTTTTTACAGTGGCAGGGGTGAAAATCTGTTGTGTTATATTTTCAGAAAGAAAACATCAAAACAGTTGGAGAGAAATTAAATACAAGGGTTGATCCGAATACTCGGATAAAAAAAGTATACGATACATATACTTTCCTGTTATCATTGGAGTATAATGCATCAATATTCGTACTCAGGATGAAGGAAAATCCTGATTTGGGTAGCTGTTTTCAATATCTTACTTTTGTAATCAAAAATGATCTGAAGCTAAATTCTGAGGCTGCTCTGCAAAAAGTTTTCTGACAAATAATAAATACAGCAACTTCTGATCAACCCATATCTATTCCAGGCTTAAAATCACAACTTCCAGTCAGCTCCCACTAATTTTTGGTTTGAGTCCCGCCCACTCTCTATTTAAACGCCACCTGTTCCGAGCACAGACACAGATACAGATCATTTAGTTGGCTGAACAGACACAGACACAGATACAGATACAGATACAGATACAAACAAAGACACAGATACAGTTACAGATACAGGCACAGATACAGATCATTAAATTGGCTGAACAAATACAGATACAGACACAGATACAGACAAAGACACATATACAGTTACAGTTACAGATACAGGCACAGATACAGATACAGATCATTAAGTTGGCTGAACAGATACAGACACAGATACAGATACAGATACAGACAAAGACACAGATACAGTTACAGTTACAGATACAGGCACAGATACAGATCATTAAGTTGGCTGAACAGATACAGACACAGACACAGATACAGATACAGACACAGACACAGATACAGATACAGATACAGATACAGACAAAGACACAGATACAGGCACAGACACAGACACAGATACAGATACAGATCATTCATCCTTATTAAATACAAAATTGGACGTAGGCTCTACAGGATATTTTTCCTTGGCAACTATTATGTTTTTCCCAAATGTACAGATTTTTAGGCATTCTCTCATCTCTAATGGCTAAAAGAAATTGCACATAGCTGCTGTAAATGGGTGGGGTGGGGGGTGGGGAGGTCTTCACAGGGGAACATGCCCCTGATCCCCCTTGGTTTGGCCTAAGCCCAATCATTAATAACATCCGCCTCTGCCCCTGGTCAAATTCACTTATGAACAAGAAAAAAAATCAAGGGGAAAGAAGGAAGAAACTCCTCAAGGGTAAACATAATCCATGTAAATAATGACGTGTCTTTTGTACAAAAAAAAAAATCTTCACTGTTATCCACCACAACCCTCATAGAGTTTAAAAAGATGTCAGCCAAAGCTGAGCAATGTGTAAGAAATCCACATCAATCATGTGAGTGTTGTTGCAGGTATATTTTAGTTTAGAGAGAAATGATTCTTTGACTATGTTTGTGTGAATCGTGTTTCTCACATGAATGCATTCAAATCCAGGGCTAAAATCAAATGTACATTTCTGCTGGATTTTCAAGGATCGGGTTTATAGTAGGCTATTATTTCTTCTTAAATTCTCTGCCTCACAGATAACCTTCAGTAAGAACAAAATATCTTTGAATGATAAATTCTATTCATTGAGACCAGCAGGGATCATGCACGACCATTAACTGAAGAGTCACTCAATTTTAGGCTCATTGAAATATACACTTTAATGCACATTCACTGTCAGCCTACTTAGCACACGGTTTATTGTGTAACTTTTGTCTGTCTCACCTCGTGTTTTTATGTGGTTTGTTAGAACATTTCTGTTACGAAACATTAGATGTGAAATGCAGCAATTTGTACTATTAGTGAGAAGTTCTCAACCTTTTTGGCTCGTGGCTCTTGAAAACAAAAAGATGGCTACTTGACTTCCATTACAGGCGTGTGCAGTGCGCTGTTCTACAGAGTGGAGAACGGCCATGGTGCTGTGGAAATTATGATCCTCAGAGCCTCTCCTATCACTCACTGTTTTATAAGAGAAAAAAAAACCTGAAAAGACCTTCGCTCCAACTGGACTGCCTGATGTGTGAGTTCTACCCAAAGCAGTGTGTGTGTGCATGAGCGGTGGAAACACAAGCCTGAAAAATGTGGACATGAAGGTGTGGAAGAAGAGGCAGACTGTTAAAAAACCCAATCCAAAACGATGGGCTTAACTTCAAAATCCCATCAATCCTCACATCTTCAACTTCCCTCAACTCACCCCCTTCAGCTCTCTCACACTACTCCTTCACTCCCTCCTCTTCAAACTGCTGCCACAAACACACGCAACTCCAAGTCTGCCAGGGGTTTTTTTTCGCACATTGCTGTGTTTTACCTCAAATAACCTGACAACCTCTTTGCTTTATGATTACAGATAATGCTAAGAAGCTTACAGAGTATAAAAGACTTCATTGTGTGCAGCAAGTGTGACCTCCAATGAGCTGAGGTCTGGTAAAAGAAGGAGAGGAGAGAAAATCTGTCAAGACGCTAAAAACACTGATTTCGTTTTGAGTCATAAAAACTGGAAATGCTGAGGGTTACAACACAAAAATAGATTATTATTATTCATAATTTGGAAATTGAGACACGAGGCTGAAATACAGTCTTGTCCCTAGCTTCATCATATTCAAACAAAATGAAAATAATGCCGTGTGGCGGGGGCGGGGCAGCAGTGGGTGAGTTTTCTGAGAACAACACATGGGGCATCATTAGGAGCCAGAGCGCACCATGTTGAGGGAAGGAGAGCTGCGGCTGGACGGCACTCTCACCTCCTGACAATCAGGAGACGCGTGACAAGACTATGAAAGGGGGCACGGGATTTAATTTTTACTTGAGTGAGTTGTCTTGAGATGCACGTGATCAACAGGCTGTCAATTACCGCCACAGACTCCGTTAAGTGGGGATCTTTTCATGCGCGCGTATCCATGTCGTCAGATTTGTAAATTGGCCGCGGAGCTGCGCGCTTTCGATGGACTCCTCAGTCGTTAGAGGGCTGAGTGTGAGTTAATGCCAAGATCCAGACACTTCGGGATATACACAAAGCGCGCACAGCCGGGATGGACTCGTTTAACGCCAGCGGAATGGACGCGTTCACGGTGGTCCATCTGAATTCCTCCTGGAGTCTGGACAGTGGATATTCTTTAGCAGCGACAGCCAGCATTGCTGCTCTTGTAAGTTTTCTCATTCTCTTTACGGTTGTTGGGAATATTCTGGTGGTTATTGCGGTGTTGACGAGCAGGGCGCTGAAAGCCCCACAGAACCTTTTTCTGGTGTCCCTGGCCACCGCGGACATCCTGGTCGCCACTTTGGTGATGCCGTTTTCCCTGGCAAATGAACTCATGGGCTACTGGTATTTTGGAAAAGTTTGGTGCGGTATTTATCTGGCTTTGGATGTTTTGTTCTGCACTTCGTCTATTGTCCATCTGTGCGCAATAAGCCTGGACCGCTACTGGTCCGTTACGCAGGCTGTAGAGTACAATCTGAAGCGGACTCCCAAACGCGTCAAGTGCATCATCTTAATTGTGTGGCTCATATCTGCTTTCATCTCATCCCCGCCGCTCATATCTATAGACAGCAACAATGAGATGAGCTCTCAGCCACAGTGCGAGATCAATGATGACACCTGGTACATCCTCTCCTCCAGCACCGCGTCCTTCTTCGCTCCGTGCTTAATAATGGTGCTGGTGTATATCAGAATATATCAGGTGGCCAAAACCAGAACCAGAAGCATGTCGGGAAAGAATCCCAAGCCAGATGGCGTTACACATACTGAGAATGGACTGAGCAAAGCCACCTCCCCTTTCCATGGCGAGAGAGAGAACGGTCACTGTCAGTGCCCACCTACGCCCAGCCAACGCACCGTCACCATCGCGCCACAGACTGAGGATGCTGACATGGAGGAGAGCTCCTCCTCAGAGGGCAAAGGTCACAAACTTCAGCGGGAGGACGCCCAGAGAGCCAAGAAGCCCAACAGAAAGAAAAACTCCATCTCCAAACAGTCCACACGCATCTCCAGAGTCAGTAACAAATCCATGGACCTCTTCGCCTCCAGGAGGAAACGTCGCCGGAGCTCCTTAGCCAGGAAAAAGGTCTATCAAGCCAGAGAAAAGAGGTTTACATTCGTCCTGGCTGTGGTCATGGGGGTGTTTGTTGTGTGCTGGTTCCCCTTTTTCTTCAGCTACAGCCTGTACGGTGTGTGCAGGGACTCCTGTAAGATCCCCGACCCGCTCTTTAAATTCTTCTTCTGGATTGGCTACTGTAACAGCTCCCTCAACCCTGCCATCTACACCATCTTCAACCGGGACTTCAGACGCGCCTTCCAGAAGATCCTTTGCAAGTCGTGGAAAAAGTCCTTTTAGATTTGATGCAGAACTGCTGCACCACTGTGACAATCTTTGTGGAAATATCAAAGTGAAAATAAGAAGCCTGTTTTGTCTTTTACTGCCACTCCTTACTCACTGTTACGTCTCATTGTCCTGTTGTAATTCAGTCATGGCAGTGCACACCATCAAGCACCTATGGGTGTCTCTACAAGCTTCAACATACAGTGTGTTTTCATTACAGGCTTTCCCAGTCTGAATAGTGAGCACCATCATTATTTTCTTCCTACTAAAGTGTGTTGTAATGCTTTTTAATGTATCATTGATGAAGCTCTTTATACATCTGCGAAAGATACACACATGGCCGAATTTATCTGCTTGGGGGCCCCAGGGCAAAATGGAGCACCAGGGCCCCCTGTAACCCCCACTTAGTTCATCTCACTCCCTGTGCAATGTGTACAATTTTTCTATAATTTTGTGTTAGATGACTACTTGGCCACAGATTTGCTGTGTGGTAACATATTAATTTAGGATATGAAACATACATAAGCACAAACCTGAGATATTTACGTTTTTAAAACTTGATTTTGACACAGGGATCCTTTTAAAAACAGAGCCTTAACTCAACAGTTGACGTTTTGGGTAAAAAAAAATGCTTTTTCGCTTTTGTGTGTGAGTTAGACGACAAGATCAATACCACTATCACACCTGTGCGGTGAAGATGTAGCTGGAGCAAGCAGCTGGTTAGCCTAGCTTAGCATAAAGCCTGGAAACAGAGGGAAACAGATGGCCTGTCTCTCTCTAATGGTAGCAAAATCTACCTCGTGGCTCGTCTGCAGCTTACTAATTAACACTTTATATCTCGTTTGTTTAATCTGTAGAGAAATGGGAGCATGAAAAAAAAACAATCGGCTGTTTCTCAGGGGTTTATGTGCTAGTCTTTGTCTGTACCAGTTACCAGGTAACCAGTGGAAACTCAATGAAGTTACTGATCCTGTAAAACAGAACCGTTTTTCTTATTAGCATTGGATTTTCCACAGATTAAGCAAACAAGACATTATGTGTTAATCAGTGAGCTTTTCAAGCAGTGGCACTGCCAAGGGGTGGCCACGGGGGCCATAGCAACAGTTCAGATGATTTGGCAGATGGATTTTGTTACCTTTGAGCATAGCCAGGTTAACTGTTTCCCTGTTTATAGCCTTTATGCTAAGCTAAGCTACTGGCTGCAGCTTTGTAGCTACTGTGCAGATATGAGAGTGGTACAGATCGACTCCCAGCAAGAAAGCAAAAAGTGTGAATCTCAAAGTGTCAAACTATTTCTTTAAGATAAAATGACAAGGCAGAACCCATCTTAAGGCCATTTGCCATGTCAGTGTTGTTTTAGTTTTGCATATTTGTGAAAAGTTTCAGTTCAGTCAGCACAAACCAGTTCACCCATAGTAAGCCTGGAGCTTGTGGCAGCTGTCCAGTCAACCCAGGCTGATAATCCTGCACATAGAGCAGAGGTTTCCAGCTCTTTTTCACTTGTTTCCCCTGAAAATGAATCTTTGTTCACACGTGGCCCCTTGACACATGTTCAATATGTCTTTGAGTCAATTGCAGTTTTGCCGCTGTTATTTTTCCCTCTCAAATTATTTATTTTAAGCCTGATGGGCTTAAACTATCTAGCATTTCACAAGAAAAAGAGAAGTATTGGAGAGAGAGAGTCAGAGAATATGAATGAAAATGAAATAAATGGTCCAGATTTATCTTGCAGCTTCTGTGAGGAGTCTGACCCTCAGGCAGGAAAACACTGAATTTCAAGGAATACTTTGCCTCTTTTCAACCAGGTCTGTGCCACAGAGGAGTGGAGAGTGTGTGCAGATGAAAGGTGTTAAAGCCTCCCCCTGTGCCTCCAGCTCCCGGAGCTTTCAGCCTGTCTGTGAGCCAAAATATGACGTGAAACACATCATCTGTGACAGTAAAGGACGTGTTTTGCTCACGGCACAGGCGGGGAGTTCCCGGGGCTGTCAACACAGGCGAGGCTCTACACTGCTCATTTGCACACACTCGCCATACCTTGAAGATACAGACCTGGTTAAAAATTGGCAAAGTATTCCTTTCATTTTGTCTGTTTGCCATGATGTTCTTGGCCATGTCAGCTTTTACAGCCTTTTATGAGCGTCTCTGCTGTAAAAACAGTGAGGGTGTAAGAAAAATAAATTACCTGTGTTCTTCAAGTACCTGGATCCTTTGAGTGCATTTACACCATCAGAGTATCATCATGGAAATTCATAACACAGCTGACAAATGGCAAAATTGTTTGTTCTGATCTCTGACTGGACCTTAAAGATTTAGACGGCACTGAGAAGGGCTGATGTTTCAGACTATAAGCTAGTTATTTTATGTTATTTTCACAGTGGCCATAGACTACTGAGTACTAAAGAACAAATGCATTTATTTTGCATTTAATTTTCCAGAAACTACCTCTCTGTTTGTTAAGTTTTTGTCTTTTGTTTTTGGAGTTACATTTTGCAAAGTGCAGTACACATCTTTCCTCTGCTTAAGCTGTCTGCTGTCGTGCAAAAATAAAAGATGAAGTCTTATGTGAACCCCTGGTGTGATGTTATGCGATAAGGAGCCCTTTAATGGTCCCGCACATCAATAGATGCAATCATATGAAATGATTTTGCAGGCTTATTTTTTTAAATGGAAAATCAGTTAGAGAGGCAGAGACTATGTACTCCAGCAGCTAATTACAAGGCCATCATTCCTTCCCTGACAGATGTTGACAGCTCCAGATGAAGCGCAGTTGTTTCTCAAAGTGCAGACGAATTACTGTTCATCAAATTAACATGCGAAACGTGTTAATTAAACCCAACTCAGCAGTTTACTTTTCAGATGAAAGAGAAAATCCCCATTTATGCAAAGCGGGTGCGATCTGACATTTGGTTTCGCTGTGTTGTGTAGTCACATGTCTTAATTTGGTGGAAAGATTGAACAATGACAAGCAGATTGGTAACTACATACTGTAACTGCTCATTATCTCTGTCAACAGATTTACACAATGTGGCCAATTTAAAGGACCAGTGTGGAGGATTCAGGAGGATATATTGAATGACATGGAATAGAATATGATAAGTATGTTTTCCTTAGTGTATAATCACCTGAAAATAAGACGTATTGTGTTTTCGTTACCTTAAAATGAGCTGTTCATATCTACATGGGAGCACGTCCTCGACCACAGAGTCCGCCATGTCAACCCGTTCTCATTCCAAAGTTGTCAAATACCGCTGTTTGGTCAGTGATTTCCCCGTCAGACACCAACGGAAAAAAACCTTACGCAGCAGTATGAAATGCCACCGGATAGCATCATTTTGAAATGCTGCTGGAAAACTATGTAACTTGGGGAGCTGTAATGTCCCTATAGGGCGGGCAGCAGGGTTGGTGGATGGGTCCAACAAACACTGGACTTTCACCCAGGAGCCCGGTGTTTGCTTCCCGTTTGAATGTTGAGCCAAACCATGATGGGGGTTTTTCTCAAGCTAACCATGTGTCGCCTAAACCTAACCATATGAGTTTGTTGCAGAAGCAGGTCTTTTACCAACGTTGTAATTTTATTTTGAAAAATGAGTGTATGCATCTAATGAGCAGAAGCTGTCCATTCTCCTGTGAAAACAAAAGTCACAGTTTGTGTAAAGGATGTAAATTGAGACGGCGTCCAAGGATGTCAACAATGGACGCACCCAGGATACCTAGCTCGTCATTTACAATTCCACTTAACAAGCAGCGATATGTGAGTTTGGAGTAAGAATATGTTGGCCATGTTGTTCTGCCATGTTTCTACAGAACTAACAAACCAAACGCTGGCTCTAGATAGGGCTATTCGTGGATCTATGTCAGCCACTGTAGTTAGCAGCCCCTCTGCGACAAGCCGAACAGTGTCAGAAAACATTTGATTTTTAACATGAAACTGCTTTATTCAGTGTTTTTACCGGGTTTAGTCACCTGGTCCATTTGTTTGGAGAGGAAGAGACCTCTGTGGATAATTCAGGTCCTGGTAAAAAACCCTGAACAATGAACACTGAAGGAATCCTTATAGAAGTTTCAGCTGGTTGCAGTCTGCAGTCCTGACCACTAGATGCCACTAAATCCTACACACTACTACTTTAAGTGGACACATTTCTAGCTCCAAACAATATTCCACTCTCAGCAGTCTGAGATTGGACTCAGAAATCAATCAGGATGCTACGATGGGGTCAAAAAATAAAAAAAGAATAATAGGCTCAGTCCGTCTAATGGACAGTGGCCATGCCTGTCTCAGGGTGTTTGTGACCTTTCAGCTCAACAGGTTTGATGTTGGCTCTGGCTGTCTCATAATCTAATATTCCCCTGAGGCCCTGTGGGCAGAACTGAGGTGAAACTAAATTCCCCACACCAAACTCTTGTTGTTTTCCTCCTACTTTTCTGCTGTGGCTGACAACACAGCTGACAGCGCAGCCAAAAGCCATTAGTAACAAGTTACGAGTCCATCTGCTGTTGTTCCAACTGCTGGTTGCAGCCATCAGAGATTTGTGTCCCCAAAAATGAAAGAAGAAAACAGTATCCCAGTCTGTTTGATTGTTTGAATAACGAGAATAAACAGGTAGGTGTAAAGTGGCTGATGGAAAACAGCAGGCGAAATATCTCTCTGTCACCAGTCTGTGTATATTGTATTTAGCCAAAGTGCTCTATTGTTTTTCTCACTGTCCAAAACAAAAGTGTCACTTTATGTTCAGACTGTGCTAAATCATAGCACGCTTTGAAACCTAAGCTAAATGGATGTCCTCATAAGGTCAAAGAGAGATGAATCCGATTACGCGTGCCGTTCTCCCAATGTTCTTCTTCAGATTTATAGGTTTGGTAAGGACAGTGCTCTCCTCAGTGGATAAATAAAATGTTTTTGGCTGCACATAAACTCCCTGAGGTTCAGGGAGGCAGAAAGCAAACAGTGGTTCAACACTGTTTGTGATCGATTGCAGTGACTCGACGATAACTTTGCCGGGTGCTGAGATTTTAAAGATTTCAAAAGCCCTACAGTCTGCACTTTGTTTGAGAAGTCAGCACTGAGACAGCAATTCATGAAAAACAGAAGGTGGTTCATTTCTTTTCTGGCTTGAAATCAAGGTGAAGGTGTCGCCAGGGAAACGGCTTTGGTTTTGGATTAAAGAGAGATTGGTCGCACAGTTTCAACTGGTAAAACTAGGTTTCAAGAGGCATTTCACATGATTAATAGAATGTAACCAAAAGAATATAAAGCAACTCACTTGAAGCTACAAGGAACCTGTCAACCTCTGCAATACTCTGACATGACAACTGTTCTGTTATATCCAGCGCTAATCCACTGATGGCTGCTAGATGGAGGCTCAAAAAACATCAACTGGTTTGAGCAAACCCTCAGGAACAACACTCCTGAGCTGGCCCTTTAGCTGCCAAGTGCTCCACTATACTCACAAGCTAGATAATGATTTTGTCTGTTTTCTGAATGGTTGGCAGTGTACAGAGGGTTTATTGCTTCTGTAGATGAAGGCTGATGACAGCATTGTGAGTGAACCAGACCCCCAGGAACACTGTTCAGACTTGCTTTCAATTTCTTTCCCAGTGGTCATTTGCAGTATCACAGCAAGAAAATCCACCACTATAAAAGAAACATCTCTAAATCTGTTGACAGGACACCTCAAACTGCAAACAAGGTCAACTATGACTCTTTCTATTATGAATTGCTTGATCCATGGTGGTTTTATATTTGTAAAACTTTCCTCAAACTGAATCTTTGACTTCATCACGATGTAAAGTCGATGAGCCGAGCAGGATCTTGTGGGTGGAGCCAGTGGGAGAAACACAACTGCGCTTATTGAACCCTGAAGTCCCCCAATTGGGGGACCTCTAGAGCTGCTAATAAAGGCCTGGTGTGTATCAATACACTGATCAGAAGAATATAGTAATGTTGCCCATCAAATTTAACAGCAGAACCTCAGCTACAAGGCTGTAAAAAAAACTTTTTACATGCCCCAAACTCAGTTTTAACATCAACTAAATAAACAACAACTAACTCCAACAACTCCAAACAGCACCGATATCCCGACCCACTCTGTATATTTCGGGCTCTAACTCGACCACATGTTATTCAAAACACATGCCGTTCATCTCAAATGAAAGCTGAGACTCCAGTCTTTCCACATGTATACTCCAAATCACTCTACCACAAACCATCACAGAGCTACAGCCCAAAGAACAACAACAACCGAAATCTCTTTGCCAAAATATATTTGTAATATGGCTCTTACCTTATTAATTTCACCGTAAAATGCGCATTCTGCTGTTGATTCACGCTCCGTTCGCGTACTACCGGAAGTTGTCCGTCCAGGGGGAAAAAAGGTTCCGGGGGAACAAAAACAATGACTACAGCTGACATCTCCCCACAACGCGTTCTGCTGACTCTGATTGGCTTACAGTGCTGTCAATCTTGTTTTGGTGGGTATAGCGTCATTCTATTGGCTCTAACAAATCAAACGAGGTGTCAATCACTCAAATCGGCCAAGCCGTCGCGGAGATACGGGCCTCCAAAGCTCAGAATAGAAACTCAGGTTCAAATGTAGTAGGTGCATATTGGTCAGTTTGGAGTGGGAAATAGAGTAAAAAAAACGAAACAGACAGTTCTATGTGTTTTCCCTAAACATCAGTAGGGATTTACAGAAACAAAAAATGAAAGAAATAGGATTGTACATGACAAAAATCACATGCAAACATGGTACAATTTTGGAGAGCTCGCCTGAATTTTCTGTACTAAAACCTCTCTTATATTGTTCTGCTTTACTTTATCAGAATCAACCTTTGCAGAGTTAATGTTCACATATTGTACTATGATGTGATAGAGGTTTAGAGCTGCTGCTGCATCATTCCAAAGGGATACTCATCCTAAAAATGCTTTTTTTTTTAGGCGAACCTCAAAATATTTCATTTGTGCTGTGTGCCATCTTCATTTACTCTTCACATATAACACATATACTGATATTTACACATCTTAAATCTCACAAGTGTTCCCTTTACCATGACACCAAAAGTATTCAAATAGACCTTGTGGTTGCAGAGATATATTCATTTCATTATGGTTATGCAATTTTCGAGCAAAGGCCTATAAAATAGGGTCAGGGTTTATATTAAGGGTCCGCATACCTCAGAAGTAAACCTAGAAGCTAGAAACTTTTTGTGGCATATGTGCCAGGGCCCAGTATCCAGATTTAATAATACATCCATGGAGTGAACTAAATAGTAAAGCTTGGGCCATAAAACCAAAACAAGCTGAAGGAGGCTAAAAAGCTCCAAAGAGTTGAAGGGAACTGCAGAATTTGGTGAAAATAACCTTATTTTTGTGGTTCGGTTTGTCTGTTGGCAGGATTATGGAAAAACTACTGGCCTGTTTTTCATCACACGTGGTAGAAGGATGTAGCACGGGTCAAAGACGAACCCATCAAATTTGGGTCAGGAGGTGAATACACAAATAATTTTGACACAGTCGTTAAAGTTACAATTGACGACGGTTTGTAACGGTATACCGGTTTTAAGGTATACTATGATATGAAAATAAAGATTGGGAGATTGTTTATACATCCTCCCAGAAGAAAATGATTTCAAGTTCCAAGTATAGGAATAAAACATTTGTTCAACTAAAAAAACACTTCTGTTTTCATTCCGTTAAGGGTCGACGGAACTGATAATAATAAAAATTCTGTAATACCATGAAACCGCAATATTTTCTGAGATGATTATCGCACTGTTGCAACCCTAGTTATATAGTCTGGACTGAGCATCATTCTCCCACAAACACCCAATTAGCCTGGCAATTAGCTAGCCAGTAGAAAACACACACACACACACACACACACACACACACACACACACACACACACACACAGGGATTCAAATATAGTAACATACATGCATGGCCAGCCCGGCTACCAAAACAAAGAACAGAGAAGCTTGGATAGTGACACGCACAGAGGTTGCGTGACTTCATTCTCTGCTTAGGAACCCACTACTCCACCATATTTACATAGCAAGTGGTTGTTTGCTGCTATATCAATGCCCTGAATGTCGTATATTGCACCTTTAACATTGCGAGATCGGACATTTGATGGAGGTCTGCCTTCTCTGAGTGCCCTTCTAAGTCTCAGTGGGGTTGTCACTATGAGCAGTTCCTTTCACATTACACATTCATTCAGTCATTTGATCCACTGTTAGTGATATAAAGGTTTTGATTGGTTCAGCTTTAATTTTACTTTTAATAAGTGTTGAGCAATTAGCAAATAAAAAACTATGTATTTCTGAGCTAGAAACAAACCAGATCCATGCTGGTATGTTAATGCTTCCTCAAAATCTGCCTCTCACCTTCCTTAAGATAAACATAGGTAAATGTAGTTAAAAGAAAATGGCCTTCTTGTTTTTGTTTTTTACACAAAAAACGAAATATATTCGAAGTGTATAGTCAAGAGCAACCACAGGAATTCATACATGTGGATATATGCATTAGGCAATGCTTAAATGCTGAATATTTATTAGGGAATACACTCCAAACAATCCAGTACAATTTTTTAACCAAATCAGGAGGTATAGTCTGACTAATTAGCATGTTTTCCAATTCACTTGTTGAAAATTACATCATTGTCTGAGAGTAAATGTTGCATTGATGCTTGCCTCTCCTCAACATACTTCACTCAAAAGCAGATGAGGTTTCTCATGCCATCATTAAACCTGGCAAATTTCGTGAAAGATGAAAGGCCTCCGAGTCCTGTCGTTACAACGCTGCCACACCTGACTGCCTTCAATTTTCTGCCAGACATCAGACCCCGGCAGAGGGGAAATATGGGACGGCTATCATGAGATTGCAACAGCAATTCCATCCCAAAGGAGCTATTTGGTGGCACAGTTCTTAGGGGGAAAAAAAGTTTAATCCAAATTTATGTGTTTACCTTTGAAAGCACATTTCAAAGTCGTCCTCGGATTTTTCACCCTTTGAACCGTGAATGCATAAAAGCGCGCTTGGTTTGTCCTCAACTTTCACAACTGCGTATACAGATTCTTAAAACAGGTCTTGATCAGGAGACGTTATAAAGTCTCAAAATATTCCACAGAGCATCATGTGAAAAGAATTTACACTAAGTGTGTACAGCAGCACACAACACATGTATTTAAAACCATAAACTGATACAACCTTTTCTAAAATATAATAAAAACCACCTTTAAGTGTTAATAATGCATGGTCTATGTATGTGAGCTGCTTATTAATCAACATTTGATTAGTATTTGATGTAATGCGGTCAAGTTTGCTGAAGCAGCATCAAAGCTATATGACGCCTAAATCTACATTCGGTGTATGATGAATTATCCCATCTGTTGACTTTAGCCAATCATACATCACAGTGTAGCTGTCACACATGATGATGGAGAGCACCTCAGTCACTGCTCACTAACTCTCACAGCTGAGCTCACAATTCACTGCCCGAGCAGAAAGCCGGCCGGCCGTCCTGCCAAACGTCTCGGTTACGAGAAAGTGCAAATGACTCAACTGGAAAGTGACTGAACACCTGCTGCAGATTTTCTCCTCAATTTAACTTTTGAAACAGAAGCTTGAGCCAAAACCGTGGTTCTCTGTATCTGTTGCCTCAGTATACGTAGTGCTCGTAATGTACTGGAGGATAAAAATCATTGTGTTCATCATATAGTGGCGTTATTTTTCAGAGAGCTTGACTGGCCCTGTCTCCTAGAAATTACAGATTCAGATTTATTTACTTTGGACCACAAACAGTGGAATTTAGTACGAGCATAGAACAAGACGGCAGTGAAACAAAGGCACACAAGTCAGGCACGAGTCCTCTATACACAGCAAATACATTTGAGGGAAACATCATGCTGAGCGAAAAAATGTTGATCTTGAGCATTTCAGTAAACTGTTCACTGACACTGTATTTCATTTGAATCCTGCCAAAATAGGCAATATTGCAATACACTATCCATTCGTAGTGGCTACAGCATTTTTTTTTTTTTTTTTTTTAATTATCATTCGTATAAACATTTAAAGGTGTAATGTGTAGGATTTAGTGGCATCTAGCACTGCGGCTGCAGATTCCAGTGGACGTTGCGAAAATGGATGGCCCTATCCAGAGCCAGAGTTTGGTTTGTCTGTTCTGGCAACCTGGCCTCATTCCAAAGTTGTCAAATACCAGCATTTGGACAGTGCCTTCCATGTCAGACTCAGACGAAAAAAGCCATCATTTCACGTCGGTATGATACACAGGTGCCATCAGTGTGGCCGGACGAAAACATAAGTTAAAGGGGAGAAAAGTCCAAATAGGGGGAGTGGGAGGGATGGTGGATGGGTCCACTGACTTTCACTCAGGAAACTGGTGTTCACTTCCCACGCTACTGTAAAGCCAAATCCTGTTATTTTTTTCTAAACCCAACAATGTGCTTTTGTTACCTAAACTGAACCACGTGTGTTTGTTGTCGATGGAAAAAAAGACACATTGACGTAGTACATTATTTTGAAAGAGACTATATGTAAACTGTACATTTCCTGTGAAAACAGAAGTGTATTTTGAAAAGACACAATGGATGCAACAGGCTAAAGTTGACACAGCGTCCCAGAACATCAACAACAGACGCACCCAGGCTACCTTACACGTCATATGTAGACGTGGAAATTCCATGACCAAGCGGCAATATGTGACGAGGTCGGAGTGAGAATGTGTTGGTTCTGGGTTACTGTAGAACAACATGGCCAATAGATGCTCCTAAATCCTACACACTGAACCTTTAACCAAAACCTTAACCAATGGGCATCTGTTGCTAAAACCTACCACCAGCAGGAGTTTGGACACAAACTACAGGGTTATGGTGTCACAGTCCTGCACTTTGTTTGTCCACTATTCACCCCAACCACCTCCCTGCGATTCCAGCGCGGTGCACAATGTGTTTCATTGACTTAAAGACACACTGTCTCTGAACTTAATCCAGGCAGCGATTACGTTGTCACCACAACATATTTCTGAAAAAACTTGAGTTGTATACACATGTACTTTTGCACTGTGTTTGGATGTTAAGCACCAATCTTCACTAAGTCAAATGCCTTGAAAGTGCAAATTTACTTTGCAATAAAACACTCTGATTCTAATTACTAGGGGACAGGGTTAACCCATACTGTGTGTGTCAAAACATGGATGTAACTAAGTAATTAAATATGACACTTTGTAGGTAAACATTAACTGTAATCCACATTTATTTGTCAAACAGACTGGGATGGGAGCAAACATGCATTTTGGGGGACTATTTTCAGTCGTGGAGTAACACACATTGTGTGTGTTTGAGCAGCAGGACGTAGTGTCAGTTGTTGTATTTATAGCAAAATGTACTTAATGTATCAGCAGTTCTCAATGAAGAAAAATAGCCATAACTATAAATATTAGATTATCATTATTGCTGATGCATTAATTTTACTGTTGTAGCTGGATAAGAGCGCACTAATATGAACAATTTTATATACTGTTGGGTAGTTTAATCAATAACACTGCTTCATGATATACAAGAACATTATCATATTTTTACCATATGTGGAAACTTAGTTTGTGAGGCACCCAGTAAATGTACCCGTTTCATAAATGTAGTGAAGTAAAAAGGGCAGTGATTCCCTAGAAAGTAACATGAAAAGTACAAATGCATCAAATTAACACTTCAGCTGTGTACAAGCATTCTGTTGACCTGTTGATCTTTAAAGTCGTAGCTGTAAACACTCCAACCACCTCACCTAAGCAAAGGTTATTTATCTCTACATTTAGGCTGCACTGTTTTTATTATCCCGTGCTCATAGGGAACAACACTGAGATACAGAAGCACAGGCGCACCCTTAAACACCCCATAAGTCACTTTTATTGTTTTGTTTGCTCCAGTAAGCTCATCCAGCCTCGGGGAAGACATGAAGGCAAACAGCATGGCAGAGGTTGACTCTTCTGCATCACCAAGTTAACTGCAAAACCAGTCACAGCTGTTCAAATCCAATCATACATAATGAGTAATTTTCCCATGTTAACAGTGTCCAACAATGTGGCAGAGCCTTTTTGTCGAATCTAATTTACAAAATATAATTATAGCCTGAAACTCAATGCCTGGGGCACAGTGTGAATTTGGTGATAATTACTTGTGCAGGGCGTGAGAGAGCACAGAAAACAAGATGTCTTTTATTATCTTGTAGGGCCACTGTTTTGTGTGTCAAAGTTAACGCTTTTACACTGGGGGATAACAGAGGATGCTGTAAGGCCAAGGAGGGATTTTAAGTACAGAAGAGTGTGTGTGTGTTGCATTTGTGCTGTCAAACTAGTTATCATTTACAGACCTTAAGGCAAAACCAACAAATCAACACTAATTCAAAGCGTACTGCAGGACTCAACAATAAGTTCTATAGCCCAGAATAAAATCTTCACATTGCAGTTTCTGCAAACCACTGATATGCTGCATTTGTACATTTCATAGGTGTGATGTAGCTCAGATTACATACTGCCAAGCAGCAGGCAGCAGCAGATCACTGTTGCAGCAACAAAAGTGGGTAGTTTTTAATGAGAGTTTATAAGCCAAAAAAAGGTTGTTTCTCCAACCTAAACAAAAGTTGTTGTTGTGCCTAATCCTAACAACCCTTTAAAAGTCTAGAGTGTAGGATTTAGTTGCGTACAGCAGTGAGGTGAGTGCAAAGCATGTAGGAGAACTATGGTGGCCGAATCTTGAGCCAGTGTTTGGTCTGTCCGTTGTGGGCTACTGTAGAAATGACATGGCAGACTCTATGCAAGAGGAGCTCTTTCATATGTAGCTATAAACAGCTCATTCTACGGTAACGAAAACACAACTATTTTTATTTTCAGGTGATTACGCACTAATCAAAATATAGTTAGAAATAGCCTAATGTACCCAATTTCTGTGAATATATCCCCCTAAATCCTACACACTGTACCTTTAAGTACAACACTGTTACAACATAAATCAAAACGTAAATAAACGTTAAGTTTCAACATATGTGCTACATATGAAATGTACAAATGTAACATATTCATAGTTTGCAGAAACGCACATTAACATCATCTATTCTGGCCACTGGGTTGCATCCCTGAACAGCAAATGTGTGTGTACTTACAGGTTTTAAATATTTTGCATTGAAGCTGCCACATCTTTTGCCAGTATTCCTTGGGCTGCTTGCACAAAACACCTTAAGTTAAGATTTTTCTATAAGTCCTAGTTAAGGTTTCGTCAAAATAAAATTGGTTGCACAAAACGCTCTTAAGTCTTCTCTTGAAGGTTTCCTTATAATGTTCACCTAAGTATTTGTCATTTTATACTTGCCTTTGTCTTCTACTTAAGGAATCCCTAGAGTGTTGCACAAAAGACCTTAGCAACCAAGGTACCTCTGACTCTATCTTAACTGCAACATGACTGAGTTTATGGTGATAAATGAAAAAAACTAACACACCCAGAGGACAGTGTTCTGCAACCAGGAGATGTGTTTTCTGGTATTTGGGGATAAAATCAACTTTGTAATAGTATCATCCATTCCTCCTCTGATCAATATGGTTTCCTTGTCTTCTTTTCTCCTGCCATTTTTTCCACTATCTAACTATAAGCCAACTTTGTGAGACGATAACAGGCGTCACAAGCGTGAGTCTGAGCAAACAAACAATCTCCATGGAAACTTGTACCACTGTAAAATCTGTTTCAATGCAGTCAATTAATTTTTCCTTGACATAGGAAACCTTTTAAGGGGTTCTGTGTAACTGTGTAAGTCCCTCAGCTAAGGAGAAATTGAGCCTTAAGTATCATACTTAAGGAGAAAAGTTAAGGTGTTTTGTGCAACCAGTCCCAGGTCTGTAAAGCTGCATGAAGTGACGCTATGAGAGCAGCGAGAGTTTATCAAAACAGCGAAGTTGCAGCCATAAAACCAAAATAATGAGCTGAAAGACACTACAAAGCTCCATAAAGCAGAGAGGAGCTGTAAATAACTGTCAGGTAACAATTCTCTGTGGGTTCATATGAGCAGCCCCTCCTATATTACCCTGTCCTCATTTCCAGGGCATCAAATACGACAGCCTGGTCAGTGGCCCTTGACTTCTGATACTGACGCACAAGACACCGTATAACATCTGTATGGGACGCACTGAGCTATTAACTAAACACATTGTACACCCATCCAAGGCAAAAACGCAGTAGAAAGAGCGTGGAAGTCTAAGTAGGGTGGGAAGAACAGGTTGTGGATGGGTTAAACAAAACTGGACTTTCACCCAGCAGACCGCTGTTTGTGTCCTGTGTGGAATCAAACGGCAATTCTGAGCCTGCATTTAGACACTGAATCTTTAGGTGAACTGACAAATGTGTAAAGGAAATTAAATGCCATTGAAGGCTTTACAGTCGGGTTTTATGTAAATGGTGTAATCAGAGAGGGACCTCCAAAAGGATGAAAGTCACGGACTGGCCAGTAACTGAGATAATAAGGTAGTGGAGGTGGTAAAGAGGACGGACGTCATCAGTTCTACCTGTACTGTTAGCTGCAGAATGCAAAGTCCTACACAGCCTCATCATCAAAGCAAACATCCATATCTGCCCCAAGGTCTCAAGATGCTTTTGTTTCTTTTCTGAAGTGACTACCTGTACAGTATAGCCTCTAGACGTGCATTAGTGTGTGTCACATGAAAGATTTTTCTTGAGCGTCCTCACCCACACCACAGTCTCTTAAAGTTTGATGAAATGAGCACTGGACTCTGAAATGGATATGTGAGGATGGGAGTTATGTGAGGACAACATGCACCTGCTGCTGTACAGTTGTGGTCCGACAATAATAGTAATGCTAAGTATTATACATGGAGAATTTTTACATGATGAAATGCAAGATTTTAGGCAACCGAATTCTTTAAAACATTAACTTAGAGGGGTATAATGGATTTACAGGGAAACAATAGGGATCTGTTATGTTTGCAGCAAAACAAAACTTTGCCAGAATGATAAATAAGGTTATAAGTGACCAAATTAAATCTAACCTGCACCCCTTAAAATGAATCACAAAGTCAGACAATGACTTCATTGCCAGCTGAGCTCAGTTTCAAGCGATGCACAATTTTACATCTGTTGGATTTCATTCAGGATGACGAACAGTGGGTTTGTGTTGATTCACTGACAAATGATAAACACCACTTTCAATATGCACGTTTTTCCAGGAGATCTCAAGCATCCGTAGATAAATCTCACTAGCATCTGTAGTATCAGTCAAGTTATGAGTCAGTGAAATGTTTGTCTCCCTCCTCAGACATCCTCAGCTGAACCAGGATTGTACTCGTGTCATAGCAAGAACCGTTTAAATTAACAGACGACCCTCTTGATAGTTTGGATGCTCACCAATCTTAGACCTCTCTCCCAAGGACACACGAGACTAAGAGTTCTGGATCAATACAGCATTGCACTCCTATTACACTGTTGAACTCACGATGCCACATTAAATTCAAAAAGTAGTAAAATTGATGCAAAAGAACTACATATACAGTAGGTGTTGCACAAAATATCAATCTTGGAATATATTATATTACTTCCTGTTGTGATATCTTACTGATACACTGGTGCCAAATATTACAGTCACTACTTCATGACTTCTCGTGGTGGCGCTTATCAAATAAATGAGAGCCAAGTGAACGAAAGTTAACAGCTTGCGGTGAAGAAGAAACTCACAGGTGGAAAATGGCGGACAAGGTCAAGGCCCCTGAGAAGTGCGCTTGGCTTTGAAGACAATTTTCGTAGTGGCCAAACAGTGGAATTACAACTTCGGGTCCATCAAATAATGCTGTGCGACCCAATTTTTCACATAGACTTACATTGTGAAAGAGACGTCTGTGAGTCAGTGGATACATCTTTTTTAGAGCATCACAACTCGGCAAAATTACTTGTTTAACAATCGGGACTTGATCAGTCCAACAATGTTTTGCAAGTCTCAAAAAAACGCATGATTAAATCCTTTTTTCCGTACAAGTTTGCGGAGCACTAAACCAGAAGTTAGCTACTCTGCCTGCGAATATATAGTGCATGTGCTCTATGGGCGCAACGATGTGGAAGACCTCTGTAATTTTATACCCTGGAAGTTGAATTTTTTTTGGCTTCATGCGCCACTCAGCAACTTTCATAGGAATGAACAAGGCCCTGCTTCGAACGGTTCTCTTTATACACCCATGACAGTCAGACTGTGGGGGAAAACAAGTCAGAGATCCACTGTCATCTTTCGATTCAAGGGTGTGGGACCCCTTCTGCTTTTACAGCACAGATGGAACAAACAAAATTGATAACTACGCAATATGCAAAAACTGTCTCATGAAAGGAAAGGGCATGGGCAACACAACGAGCATGCATAGCTACCACCATCATCCTGATCTTGTCGTGGGGAAAACAACTAACAGTACGACAACTGAAAGTCAGAATACAATGAAAACAGTGTGTGTGTGTGTGTGTGTGTGTGTGTGTGTGTTTAAGAGGCACGAAGGCAGCTAAGACTCTACGTACTTTTTTGTAGATTGTTTAATCTCAGTTCCGTGAAACTGACACCACAATGCAGTGAATACTGTAAAGCTTCAATTTAACGTCCAGTCCATTTTACTAGCCTGATATAGCTACACATTTTGACAAATAAAGGCCTGTCTCAATTAGAGGCCTGGTCTGGTTGCCAAGCAGTTCATTTTTACATTAGTTATTTGGATGTTTGACTACCCACTTGAGCTAATGTTAGGTAGCTGCTTAGATCGTGCATCCCGTCAGTGTGATTCTCCACAACTCATTCAGTTAATCTTATTGAAACCATGACCACCAGAGAGGACCATAATTCATCTTGAGTTACCTGCATGATGAAAAAACAAATGGTGACTCCCTTCACCTGAAGCTGCCATAAAGTCAGAATATGTGTCCATGATTACCACCAATCAAAAGAATTCTTCATTGAATGTTTCGTACCCTTTAAACATATACTATGCAGGAATTCTCGGTTACTGTTTGTAAGTGATATCCAGATTCACTCTTGTTAGCTACGTTTGCTTTTGGGTTTTTTTTAGTGCCGTGTCTGCAATTTTTGTAGCCTTCTCTGCTTTCTCACTACCTACTGCTAGTCCCGATCTCGCCCGAGCGCTGTCCCAGGAACGTCCCGAACACAGCAACAAAAGATGATAAGAAAATACAGGCAGAAGACAGAGTATCTGCTGATAAGTACACTGCAACACTTCGAGTGTGTGATGGATGAGAGGGACTACTTCTTTTGAGTCCACACATTATTTTTAAGAAAATCCTGCATAGTAAATCTTTGAAGCTCATCTTCAATACTTGCACGTTGTTATGAGTTTAGGACCATACAACAGCTACTACTGTGGACAATGGGGTCATGTCCTCACTGTTGTCACTGGGAATTTTAAAAACCTGAGTTTACGTTCTTCAATTACTGACAAATACCACACAGTGAAGTTGGCCTCCATAATTACATGTGGAGAATCCTTTAGCACATTGTTACACAACAATTAAATGAGTAACTATTACGCAAAACCAATTTAAAATCTGGTGTCCACTCAGACACTTCTTGGGGATGGTGGGCTGCACTGGGTGAATCTGGACCCATGAGTCACCTTCGAGAAAGCACAGTTATGACCCTGTATGAGTAGCCCTTGATGCCGAGTGTGGTTGCTAAAAGTCTTGTGCAATCTCGAGTGCAAGGGGGAGGAGAGAAATGGGACACAGCGCAAGTATTAACAATGTACTTTAATGTCAGCTTCCTACAGTAGCTCCTTTTCAACTTTTTAACAGCTTCATAACAGCATTACAAGACCGTGACATTCTTTTTTCATGTGAACAAAAGCGCCGATAGATGAGCCGCAGTGTCCTCACTCGGAGACGTCATCTCTGTGAAAACTGTTTGAACAGTGTTTATGTGCTTCCCACTGTTGTTCCTGCCGGGCCTCTTTCTCTCCGTCACCCACACAGAGAATGAAGTCTCATCCTGCCACAGCTGACTAAGTCTAACTGTGACTGGCACACAGTGTTTGCTGTTTGATCACTGGATTTGTTTCAGCACCTGCAGGCCCACCGGTTCTGGCTTTGGTGTCCCACTTTTTACCCGCAGGAGCACGGCGGAGTCCAAGAAACACAAAGGGTGAGTACTGAAGAGAAACACAAGGCCTCACAAATTGGTTTGTAGATTTCAGCTAAATGATATTAGACTCAAACTTAGTGATTAAAACACCCAATTACATCATCACATTAGTTCGTTGTTTACTTTTTATCAGCTGTTGACTTCCGTGTGCTCTCCGTTAATCCAAGATTATTTCCAACATGCTGCGTCAAAGAAAACGAGTTGACGGAGGGCTTTGCTTCTAATTTTCTGACAACATCATTCAGATAGCAGCAAACAAACTGCAAATGAGTTTAGACAGCGGGCCAAGTCAGCTGGGACTACAGGAGAATTATTGATAGAGCAGTTTTTCCCATTCACCACTTTCTGCAGTAATGGAACTCGGCTCGGGGCAGGTCTGGGATTTTTCGGTTAATGGAGTGGCTCACGCCTCACCCGGCACCACACACGCGTCTGAGTGTTCATCTTCCATTAAGAATTATTACTGCCCAAACAAATGCTCCACCTCAAATTGAATATCATGTTGTATATTACAGGCCAGGCCATCGGGGAAATTAGCAGAGCCTTGCATGATATTACCAGTGTCTGGGCTGAAGGCTGAAATGAAAACAAACCCACTTAAAATTTATTTTAGCTTACTCCGATGCTTGGTTTTCATTCATAAGAGGTTCTTGTTTTCATTACATTTTAGCTGCTCCCACAGACGCTGGGTTTCTGAAGCTGAAACTTACAGCTCTGTTGTCATTGGGGGAAGATACCACATCCTTTAGCTCCAGTCAACAACAACCATACGACCACCCTGGTCATATTTACCACTCACCGGCCATCGTTTATGATTTAACACTGATTCTTATTTGTGCGTCCGCAAATTCGCCTCGCTGAATGTGGACTAGTGATTGTAAACAGCTCAATATATTTAGCTAAATGTCACTTTTACCATCATCCTTCACAGGATTATCCACCTTAATAAGATTACACTTTGGATCTGTGACACAGAAAGCAGTCTGTATTCATGGCAGTGCTCAGGCTTGTTTCATGGGATTTAACAAAGATTCACATTTGCAACTCGAGTCAAGTCTTTGGGGAAATACCCTTCACACCCTTCACATCCTTCACACACACTTCACATCCCTCACACCCTCAACCCTCAAGCCCCCTCAGTGTCAACATCCCTGACTGGCACAGATGTGGTTTCTGAAATAACAGTGATCTCCTTTTTAACAAGCAGAAGAAAATGTTGGCATTGTACAAGATATGTTATATTTGTATGTTTCATAGGTATCATTTGCAAACGATCACATTTATAGCTACCAAAAGTGGGTATTTTTTAGCAAGACGTGACCAAAACTGTATGTTTTTTGGTGAGACAACAGCAGCATTTCCAGCGGTGACTTTTCCACCAAAAGAGGGTATATTTTAGAAAAGACATATGCAGCATTTCCAGCTTGTCATGTATTCATGTATGCTCTGATGAAAGCTCAGGAATAGAGTGAAACACTACACAGATGTAAGTGTGCAGAACCAGCTGTGATTTGCCACCTAAACATGTATTTTTAGCCCAAACATGATTTTTTTCAAACCATAAACGTAACTACACGTTAACCACAGCGCTGTTGAAACATAAAGAAATGTAAAGTTTCAACATATGCACTACTGACTTAATTATTGACACGTAAAGCACGTTGTAACTCTGTTTTGAAAAGGGCTTTATAAGCTTCTTCTTCTTCTTCTTATTCGTAGTATTATTATTAGTGCCACTACTACGACTTGATAATGTACAGATGTTATATATCCGTAGTTTGTAGAAACGTACAATGCCAAAATTTATTCTAGCAGTCGGATTATAACAAGACATGAACTGTATGTTTAAACCAACAGCGATCAGAGCTTCCAAAACGGCGGAAGTCATTCATTTTCAATGAGAGCCTGGCAACTTTGGGGACTTGGGCGACCTGGTCGTCAGCCGCGCCTCTTAGGTGGCCAAAGCAACCGGAGCAGGTCCGGAGGGGAGTTAAAACTCGTTTAATTTTATGGTAATGATCTCTGACGCGGTTCGGGACAACCAATCGGAATGCTGATGTGCTTCGCCATGTAACTTTGGTTCCTACGGCACACTTGTTCCGACAATGGATATCGAGAAGTTTATTACTTGCGTTCGCGCCCACTCAGTCCTTTATAATGTGTCGCTGTTCGGTTACAGAGACCAAAATAAAAAGAATGAGGCTTGGGACCGCATCACGGAGGTAGTTGGTTGGTCGGGTTACTATGAGCTGTTTTTTGACTGGACAGCAGCAAGCAGCAACTACGCTGCTTTCAAGCCAGTGCTCCTTTAAACTGACAAGCACGATTGAACGTTCAAATGATTCACGTGATGAGCGACTAGAGCGACCAAAGCTGCCACAAATATTTTTGACAGTCGTGCTTCTTGGGCGTCCGCGAGAGACTTTGACACTTTGGAAGCTTCTGGTGTGAACGTACAGTAAAACAACACTGTCAGGCCAGGGGCGGAAGCAGATGGTGTAAATATTCAAGGCTCAGCCCAAACTTAGGGGATTTTATCCTTTTTTACTGCAGCTATATACACTATATATCCAAGCCATTTGAGATAACAGAATGCCTAAAAATCTGTACATCATTTGGGAAAAAAAACCCTGAAAGTTGCGTAGGATAAAAAACCTGTAAAGCTTCCTCCACTATTGTATCTAATTGTTCTCCAAACTGTCTTTATCATCATAAAACTATAACACAACAAATGTTGAGCATGACTAATTTTCACTCCTGCCGCCCAAAAAGAGGCAAAAAATGTCTGATGTTACTATTTTAAAGTTACATAACATGTAGGATAAGAATGTGGCATAAGAGCATTACAGGATCTACAGGAGTAGAGTTCACAGAGCGAATGTTTAGCTGATAAATCTGCTACATTAAATCCAGGCTGTAATAACCTGTGCTGCTCAAATTGCAAATCAAGGATCCCCAACAATGCCAAGTAAATGTGGTTTGAATATAAGGCCAACAGAAGAACATTTATTAAACTATATAAGAGTCCTTTAGGGAACAGTGTAGTGGGGTAAACAACATGGGAGTGTAAATTTATCTGAATGGGGAAAAAATTAGGTATTTGACTTGTGTCAACTGCTGTTTCCAAGGTTACGAGTGAGTACACAATCTTTTAAGCTAATGTGGACGAGAAGTCCTACATATACTCCGATTCATGGAGAGTTTGAGCATCAACAGCTTCATGACAACTGAACAACCTTCACCTGCTGACGAAGACTGTGTGATGTGTTCAAAAGCTACATAACAAGCAAGTAAAGAGCTTCAATTTGATTTTGTTTTGTTTTCAATATTCTGTTGCAGTTCATCAACACAACTACGGTGTCAGTTCAGGGCTGTTTTGATTTATTTTGTCACAGCTTTTGGATAAAAATGTGAAATTTATACAGTACATGATGACTAAATATGCAAATTCATGTTGAAATTAACAATTCTATTGACTTTACAAACCCAGACGTAGCACTTAAACGTCAAAACTGTCATACACAATGTGCCTGAAATGCTAATTATTGCAAGCAACATTTTGGTCCTGGCCAGTTCATAGCTACTCTGAGGGTCCACTTTGGTCTGTGTGACATAAATGTCATCATCCACCCATTTCCACACAGGTCTGTGAGGCACCCTATGCAGCAGGACTAGATCCAGCTGCATCTTAGCTTCAGTTTCACCCGATGTTGACACTAGAAGGACCATGAGCTCACCTCCCAGCCCCCCTGTTTACTGCTGGGCGCTGATATGGACTCTCAGTTGGACTATTAATGGACTCATGTGTGCGCATCGGCCTGATCACAGCTGTTGACAGATTTAGCCTTCAACAAGAAAGTTTTCTGAGCAACATTTTTATAAAGCTGACTTTGCATCTGGTCCAAAACTGTGTCAATGCAGTTGCACCATGAATACCTCCACGGCTACAAAGTTCACTTAACCACAAAACTTCAAACTTCACTGGAGACAGAATATGAATCAGACCTAATCAATAGACTCAGTTTGCAGATATCCATGAACTCCCAAAAAAATGATGAGCAGAAGCTGACCAAGAAAAACACAGATGGAGACTGAAAGCACAAAGTGCACAAACTGAAGCGTCTGGGAAGGTTTGCAAAGGCGTGAAGTTGACTCACGCAAAAGTTTCAATGCTTTCAATGGAATTCTGCCAATAATTACTCAAGTGTTGTTCACTGCTCAGCCTTTAATGCTGCTGTTTCTCAGTGTACAAAGGCCGTCATGCACAAGTCTTACTGACTGAGATGCTCATTTAAATCTTGCTGCTATATGCCATTTTTAAAGGTTGGGTCACTCTATGGTTAAAAATGGTCACACCTGCATGTGTCATTAACAATACCCCAGGTTATATTATATTCATACTAATGCAAGTCAAATGTCCCCCAGGGATTAATTAAGTCTGACCTAACCCAACCTCTTTCATATTGGACTGTATCCTCTGCATGAAGATATTTTTACATTTCAATTGCATATTAAAAAGAAATCCTACCTCTCCTTCAAAGACCCTGTATCTGTTGTAATTCCACGTGCAGCATTTCCTCATTTCTCCCACGCTGCGGCAGAAGGCAGCGGAGATAACACTTGTATTTCTAAATCTCTTTAGAAAAAAAAAAATATCTGTCTTATGAGTGTAACAGTTTTGGGACCTCTGATTAGCTGTCATTCAGTGAACAATTCAGAGGCGTCCCGCTGCGTCTTTTTTATTGCATACCTATTAAGCTTTTGTAGTCCCCGTCCCAAATTTTATGCACATCCTGCTGCCTTGTGAGTTCTTGTGTATTCGCACTGCGGGCTACACCTGCACACTCTGATGAATCATTGAATGAATAGCCAAATTTCCATGTTTGTGACATCTGTGTTTGTTGCAGGAGGCTTTTGATGTCTGAGACCCAGTTTTAATCCAAATTCTGCCGAAGCCAAGGTGACAGACATGGGATTTTGGCTGAAAAGTAATGAGATTAAAACGACCTTGCCTTGATATTCTTGAATAAATGATCTGTAAGACCTGATTAGACTGAATAATGCCTTCTGTATTCTTTAATGTCTTTATCCACCTTGTATTCATTCAACTGAGAACTGAAAATGTATTACAGATACCCCTAAGATACAGGTTATTATGACCCATTATACGCAAGAAAGAAAGCGACATCAGGTAATAATTATATCATTTCCATTCACCGCAGCCTCTTCTTTAAATAAATCTCAAGGAATAATTACAACATCAATTGCAATTTATCTGAGGACTCCCGTGAAGAAAGCAACAAATCCCTCAGCGCCAGTGTACATCTGGAAGGTATTGACCATGTTGTTAATGGATGCATGAAAGTAAGAGCGAAAACCCCCGAGGCCATGCAGCATTCGGTGTTCCGCAGCTCTTTAATTACTTGGAAGGCTGAAACTTAGCAGACGGAGTGGGCGAGACAAATGAGTCCCTTAATCACGACCTACAAAGCTCTGTTTATCGGCAGGAGAACCTTGTAGACGTGTCACGTGATGTCGGAGGCAGAGCGTTGAAAGTGACCCAGAATATCAACACGGCAACATGAGAGCTCAGCATATTTGGGTCTAGGTTTAGGTTGAGTCAAACTTCCTAAAAAATGTCTGGGGTGTAGGATTTAGGAGGATATAGGAATGGGATATAATATAATAAGTATGTTTTATTCAGTGTATAATCACCTGAAAATAAGAATCATTGTGTTTTTGTAACCTTAGAATGAGCTGTTTATATCTACACAGGAAGTGGGTCCTTGTCCATTGAGTCCACGATGTTGCACCGCCATGTTTCTACAGTGGCCCAGAACAGACAAACCAAACACTGGCTCTAGATAGATGGCAGCCCCTCTGTTAAATCACAAGTCTCCACCCCACCAGCATCACCTGTACTCCTGGCTAGACCACTCCCCCAAGATTATAAAGCTCCTTTTTCCCTCCAAACATGCCGGGTGGAACAAAAAGAGGACCGATGTGAGTGCATATGGACTTCTCACTTTTAAAATGTTTTACTTTGTTAATCCTACATGTATTATTTAAAGTTAACAGATTGTTTTGAGTTATTGTTCTAAGATTCGTCAGTTTAAGCTGTTGTTAGAAGGAGAAAAAAGAGTAGTACCGTAATGGATGCATTAATGATGTAAACTGAATGATATCGAATTTACTATTATTATTTTCATTATTATTATTGTTTAGCATCATGTAGAGCAATAACATTTTCTTTTATTATTCCTTGTCATAGAAAAAATCATTCGACAGCCACCACTGAAGTGTTAAACTATCCTATTTGCAATAAAATGTTGAGACTCCCTGGATCCTGCGTGTTTGAATGTGCACCCCGTCATGAGATGTTCTATGAGCAAGCGGCAGCACGACTATACAGTTTTTTCACCCTCCATAATCAGCAGTGACAAAAAAAGTATTTTTACTGGTTTGAATCATCGGGTCTCTTTGTTTAGGAGAGGAAGAGACCTCTCAGGGCTTGACACTAACTTTTTTCCCAAGGAGCACATGTGCTCCTAAGTTGAAAAAGTAAGGAGCGCACAAAGAACTTTAGGGGCACAATGTAAATTGATCAAATAATGTGTTTTCCGTAATAAACGTGATGCAAATGGACATTTAGAAGCAAAATTATTTAATGAATTTGTATACAAAATGTACAGAAAGGTAAAATCATCAAGTTTTGAAAAAGTATTGCAATTGAATTTTGTATTTAATGTTATTATCTTATATATATTATCTTTGCAATATGATTATCTTATATAATGTTATTACTATCCTAAAACATTCTCCAGGTCCTCTGAAACTCTGCAGGACTTATTTCCACCCTGCCCAGCAGCGGTACCGTGGTGAACTGTCCCTAACTGCAGGCTTCCCCGGAGGTCCGCCGCTTTTCCCGGTACCTCGTCTCCTCCACACTTTGACTTATTTCCACGCTGCCGACAGTGGGACTCATATTCATTGGTGCTGACAGTGGCTTGGAAAACTTTTTGGACATTCATGGACAGCCTCTCAATAGATTCTCGTTGCAGGCATTTTATTTTTTTAAAGCACATTTTCATTTTCACAGGAAATGTACAGTTTCCGCTTGTTAGGTAGGTAAAACATTTTGTTTTCAGGATTATTTCCTTAGGTTCAGGCAACAAACGTTCTTGGTTAGGTTTAGAAAAACACAGTCTGGCTTAAAATAAATACAGTTCTTACTTATGTAATGTTACGTCATGTGACATGTAACTACTGTTATTTTCGGCTCTTTATACTGCAGTAACTGCCTGCAACTGTCTCGAGTTCAGTTGCTGCCTGCAGACCTTAGAAATAGCTGCCACTCAATTTGTATCATACCACCGCGAAAGGTGCCTCTGTGTGTTGGTATCTGATGCAATTATCACCAACAAAGCAGCAGTATTTGACGAGTTAGGATTGGCAACAGTCTGGTAAAAACCTCCTGAACAATGAACGATGAAAGAATCCTAATCACGAGGTCATGCTCAGCACACAAGAGAAGTTTCAGCTTGTTGCAATCTGCAATCTTCACTGCTAGATGCCACTAAATTCTACACACTGCTCCTTTAAGTCTACGGAAATGATCTGTATCTCTGCCAAAATTTAGGAGAGCTCCAAAGGCGTCTTAACCTGTTAACAGCCACAAGGAGAGAGCACTCGGGCAGTCTGTGGGAGGAGAGAAGCAACATTTCTGGCAGAAATAAATCAAACTTTCCAACGCCTCACGTTATGCATAGATTGATTGAATTCTTCACTGCTCAGTGTGAAGTTGTGAGCAAAAAAGTGCTTCAAATGTGACTTGAGAAATTTAAGCTCAGTCAATTTCCTGCTCTTCAAATTTGTATGTACGATACATAATTTTTTATGCTACTAGATGGGCTTGACAGTGTTAACTAACAGCCTATGCAAATGAATTCCTGGTGAATATTATTATGAGACCTGAGATACATATTGATTTTGTCTTCATGTTTTGACAGACAGGTTAGAGGTGCTACTTCAAACCACATCTATCAGAGAAACTACAAATTGTGATCACAATTTCTACTTTGTGACTTTGTGAGAGAACATATAGGATGTAAAGAACATATATGATACTTCATAATTAGGCTGACGCTCAAGTCCATCTCCAAGGTAGAGCCTTGGCTCTCTGCCAGAACATGATTGGGCCCTTAGGCTGTAATTTCTTAAAATTCTCCTGGGCTTGAATCGGGTTGCTTTGCTCCAATTTTCCTGTGTTGTTTTTTTTTCTTAATGCAGACCTTATAGTCTGTTCATGAATAATGTATGGGCTGTGTTGCCATCAACCCAACCCGACTCCTGCCTCTCATTAGCATGGAGAAATGTTATACAATCTCCATTTAATACATGTGTTAAATGGGAAAATGGAATTGCATTCGTGTAGCATTTCCCTGGTCTTTTAACCACTCAACACTACTTGTCACATTCACCCTTTCACACACACATTCATACACTGGTGGCCAAGCCCAACATACAAGGTGCCACCTGCTACTCATCTAACCATTCACAAGCACTTGCACACCAATGCAATTTGGGGTTCAGTATCTTGCAAAAGGATACTTTGAAATGTGGACAGGAGGAGCCGAGGATCAAACTGTCGATCTTCCAAATGAGCCAATGACTGCCTCTACCTCCTGAGCCACAGCTTCCAAGGCATATATGGTATGAGACAGTTTTTGGGCTGTGCTGAACATTCAGTAGGAGAAGGCCAATGTCGGAGATTGTATCACAAATGTCTTTTACCGCACTGGCGCCTAAGTTAAGGCACAAAAACCACTTGGGTATAGTTAGGAAAAGATCATATTTTGGCTTAAAACACCCACATTTAGTGACACAAAGCCACTGGAAAAGCAGGATTGGTAAACACGTCTAGGTTTGGTGCCACAAAGGCCCCTGGGAAATGGCTGCAATGCATTGGTAAAGAAACACACAGATTCAGTGTCACAAACACGGGCAAGAATGACCACAAAGGGTCATGGCTGGGCTGTTAAAAAGTACGGGCCGAGGTGCTAGTTGGAAAATGACTAACAACTACAATAGAGTCTTACTGACTTAGTGAAACCCCGAGCAAAGTAATATATGTCCATCCATGCATCCATTTTCATCTGCCAGGGCAAGGTCACAGGGGCAGCAGGCCAAGCAAAGCACCCCAGACGACCCTTTCCACGCAACACTCTCCAGCTCCTCCTGGGGGACCCCGAGGCGTTCCCAGGCCAGATGAGATACATAATCCCTCCAGCGTGTTCTGGGTCTACCCCGGGGCCTCCTACCAGTGGTAGGTGCCCAAAACACCTCCAGCGGGAGGTGCCCAGGAGGCATCCTGATCAGATGCCCGAACCACCTAAACTGACCCCTTTCGACAGGAAGGAGCAGCAACTCTACTCTGAGCTCTCACCACATGTCCGAGCTCTTTACCCTATCTCTAAGGCTGAGCCCAGCCACCCCACAGAGGAAACTCATTTTGGCAGCTTGTATCCGCGAGCTCATTTTTTCGGTCTGTACCCAGAGCTCATGACCATAGGTGGGGGATGGGACGTAGATGGACCAGCAAATCGAAAGCTTTGCCTTCTGGCTCAGCTCTCTCTTCACCACGACAGTCCGGCACAGCGCCCACATCACTGCAGATGCAGCACCAAACCGCTGATCCATCTCACGCTCCATCCTACCCTCGCACATGAACAAGACCCCAAGATACTTGAACTCCCTCGCTTCAGGCAGTAACGCTCTCCCAACCCAGAGGGGGCAATCCACTGGTTTCCAGCAGAGCACCCTGGCCTCAGATTTCGAGGTGTCGACTCTCATCCCGACCGCTTCGTAATATATGTAAGTTTAGAAAATAAATGGACTTGCAGATCACAAGTGCACTAGTGGCTACAGATCCAGTGTCAACAGCTGCTGTAATTTAGTCGTCACAGTCCGGGAGTAATCAGAATAACCTCATCATTTGTTTAATTTAGTGTTAAATTTAAGAAGTAGAAGTCTGCTTATCTGGAGTTTTGGTCAGAGGGAAAATTATTCTGGCTTGAGTCAGCTTAGTGAACTTTTAGACCAGGAGAAAACACAATCTTGGTATCACCTTGTATAAGAATAATTCACAACAACTGTAATTACATTTCCTCCTTTAAAACCTCTCTGATAGCATCTCCAGTAAACTACTCCAGTAAGCTAGAAACCATTACAACAGAGTAATCCACATAAAAATTGACAAGAGCCATAAACAGAAGATGAACCAGATATTGTATTACACACAGAGCTGAGGCATGATGGAAATCCCCCATTGAAGTGTTTAACGATCAAAGGAGTCCCGCTGCTCAGCCGCTTTGACTTAGATAATACATTTACTGCTTGTTAAACATAACACAGTGTCACATGATCATCATTTTCACCATAGTTCTCTCATTTTTAGAGGATCTGAGAGGAAAACCCGATTCAGCAAGTGTTTATGTTTACTGCTTGGTCGTCTAAATTAATCACTCTGTCTCAGCTGTCTTCATTAGACTGATCAATGTGGCTGTTAAAGGCAACATAGCACTGCTGTTATCATTGATGTCATCGGGTGATTGCGCTGCATCCTGAGTCAATAAAGTGAATGTCAGTTTGCGCCGGCTGCAAGCTAATTCCCCTGAAGACGGCTCTAAAACAGAAGGTTTGTCTCACCGCTGATTATCCACCATTTCTCATCACGGCGGAATTAAGAGACGAGAGGCCACAGCTACAACTGCTCCTGGTGATTAATTAAAGAGATTGACTTGTCAATCAGCAGCAGACTTAATGTCATTACCCTCTCAGCTTTTAATTCTCTCTGTAAAGTAACCGTTTTTTACGTGAATCCCTCAAATCAAAGTCTCTCACAGTTGTGAGGAAAGTGCGTTCCCCATTTAAGGGCTTTGCGGTTGTTCAGAGAAGGAAAGCCCATTGTCAGGGATTTTATATTGCCCGTAGTCCCTGGAGAGCAGCTATTATTTCTACACCTGCCTCAGCTGTGGCTGTTATCTCTGCAAATCCTCACTCTGCCTCCTGCAAAGGTCAGCGTAAGCACGACAGGGTTAGTTTAACAAAAAAGAAGAAAAAAAGACGGCTGATAAAAGCATAGATCCTCGATCAGATTTGCCACTACTGAACTCTTTCTGATGCTCAGAGATTTGGATTTGCATTTGACTTTGGTCACACTTCATCCACAATGTCATCATTTTTCCAGCAACCTCATGTATTTTTTTTTTTACCTCATGCATAACATAATGCCCACGCTCACACACCCAGTGTCAGGATGAGAGGGCACTTGTAAATAATTCAGCAGCATGGTAAAGAACAAGTCAAGGTCTAGGTGGTGATGGACTGATTGAATGAGACCTGGGTGCTAAGAAATCTGTTTATACGTTCACTATTATGCATTAAATTGAACTATCACACCTAAAGGTTTGCAGATTTGCTGTAGATTTAAATTGTAAATGTGGTCCCACTGTCACCTATAAAGTGCTGTAGAGACTATAAAAGCTTTACTCAGCACAACCATTAGGCAAAACTTCTTGTGCCACTTTGACTAGTACAGTATGCAGGGAGAATAGATGACAGAAAACAGGAGGGATCCCTCTCCTCATTATAGTAGGTCAGCCACATAGACTGACATGACGTTCGTGATGTCACCCCCTGGTTTGTGGACTACAGTTCGACATTTTGGCCGTCATCATCTTGGACTTTTGGAGACAGAAGTGACCATAATGGGATGAGAGAGTGAAGCTGTGGATGAGCAAGGGATGAATTTGACTCATAGACTGTCATTAGCGGTCACTCAAAGCAGCCACACCCTAAATTATGCATAACTTTAAAACTTACTAAAACGCAAGAGGGCGAGTTACTTAAAAATTCACCCGCTGTATGGTTAACACCGACCTGGTCTTACTCCAAACTTGTCAAATGCCAACACTTGGTCAGTGTTCCTTGGTGCCAGATACCGAGGCTCTGAGGCAACCTGTAGCTGCATTATGAGACACAGTGGGCGACAGTAAAGTAACTGGTGTATTATGTCAAGCAAAAAAAAAGTCTGTATAAGGTGGATGAGAGTGGAGGTGGATTGGTCAAACAAATGGACTTTCAACCGGGAGACCGCTGTTCGTGTCCTGTGTGAGACCAAAACTCAATCGAGCTATTTTAATAACAAGGTGGTGTGCTAGTACCATGCTACGCTGGTGACATCTGTCATGTGACATACGTGACATGTGACATTGTATTATGTTAGTAACTAATGTACCTATTATAAGCCAAACCATGACATTTCGTCTAAACCTAACCACACTTTTGTTGCCTAAATCTAAGACATGTAAAAAAAATAAATAAATAAATAGTTTTTTACCTACATTCCAAGTTTTGAAAAGAAACTTTATGCATTTAATGAGTGGAAACTGTACATTTCCTGTGAAAGCCCAAATTTATTTTGAAAAGACACAATGCATGTAACAAGTCTAAATTGACATGCCGTCCCGAGTGTCCAAAACTGAGGCTGGAGGGGAACCTAGAGTGTCATAGTTTTACGTGTAGGCCCAGTGAGCCTCCATATGTGATGAGCTGAGAGTGAAAACATGTTGTCATGAAGGGGAATTTACAAATAAAGTCTGAACCATTTTTGTAAAGGGCTGTAAACATGCTTATTTCCGCGATAGAGTTGGGTATTTTAACATGGGGGTCTATGAGGATTGAGGATTGGAGCCAGCCTTAAAAGGACATCCGAGGAACATTTTTTCAGCCCTGAAGGTTGCTGCTTGGTCAGTCTTGTGCAGAGAAACCAAACATTCTTCAAACGGGCAGAACTTAATTTCTAATTCTAGAGAAAACACCAAATATTTTAGGCTGAATTTGGGATAAATGTGTCTGAAATGAGACGTATTTTATCTTGCTGAAATAATGCAGCCATGAAAAACAAAGTATTGGGTTTGAATTTAATTTTCCCAACTTTTAAAGGTCCTTTAAAATAAAATACAGGAGAAGACTAATACCAACTCTAATCCTATGGGATTACATTCAAATTAAAAAAAAATGTTCCACCATGGTGGCAGCTGTGTGAGGCTGTACTTGGCACAACAGTGCTTTGTGCTAAATGCCACCATCTTGTCCACTATCTTAAGTTAGCGTGCTAACTTGCTAACATTTACTAATTGGCCAAAAAAAAAAAGCTGAGATTAAATGTCATTATTTTTCATGTATTTCATCATAAACTTCAGAAAAGTATTAAACAAATTAAAAATATTGACCTGAATGTGACACTAGATGCTAAAATCTTTAAATCAGCAGATCACTGTAGTTGCTACTAATTTCATGATGAGTCATCTGACAGCTTTAAGACATTTCCCTTCGAAATATCAACCACATGGTATCACCTTGAAATCAGTACAGATGCCATAACATCCCATTAAGATACTTCCAGCATAGCTACAGTGAAGTATGTAAGTAACAGCATAAATGGTAAGCATCAAGCTGTTAGTATCAGTCTTTCAAATTAAAAGAGCAAGGCTGTCTCTCTAGACAGCGAACAATCACACGGGGAAAAATCCATTAGAGAGGAGGCAGAGATACCAAAGTCTCCACTAAAAGCAGAAGCCTCAATAGACCAGAGTGCTATACAGCCACAAGTAAAGAATAAGCTGTTAAATCTCATCAGGAACACACTGGAGATTGCTCAACACACTGTAGTATACGAGCACCAGGAAAGGATTTCAACTTACATATTAATCAGAATTACAGTGACTCTCATTATCCATTTTCCTGCTCTTTAATCTGAGTGTGACCGCAGTGCGTGTGTTGGTATGCATAACAACACGGTCGCAGGTGCCGCACACTGAGTGGAAACAGAAGACTTCTGTAGGATTAGTGGGCACCTGTGATTAAGCTTTAGGTCTGTGACAGGCACGCTGGCCACCTGCGGCCTCTGTGCGCTGTCAGAGTCAGGTGGAGGGGAACGCACATCTGCAGCTGGCAGATCCGCACTCTCCATTAGCAGGGGAGAGCTGGGAGACAGCGCACAGTTAGGCTGTGAGCTGCAGCACCATCTGGGCGGATGATAAGGAGGTAAAGGGCAGTGTGGTATTGTGCTCCCTGAAGACCAAGGGTGGAGGAAACTGAACAGCTGTGATGTATCAAGACCAGTCTCTAATTTACCTGCACGGGATGCAAATAATGCGCAAGGAGGAGTGAGGAGAAAGAACGTGAGGTGTATATATACATGTCTGCTCGTCTGAGAGTGGGTAGATACTTCAGGAAAACATTTAAGTTGTAGAGCTTTAGCCCTTACATTAGCATATACACATAATATATTATCACACAATTACTGCTTTGATTTCCCAGTGTTTTTCGAGTAAATCTGTGTTTGCAGCACAAACTTTAATTGAGTAGTTCTAAGTTGAACCTTTTTAGGGTCTACGTCTTCGTACATACAGTATATGGCACCCGCTTTATAACTGGATTTACATTTTACAGAGTTCGTTAACCTCTAAGTGTTTTTTCATGGCTCCTTAGAATCAAAAACATTCTCACTCTGACCTCGTCACATACTGTAGATGTTTGGTAATGGACTTTCCTTGTCTACACCCACCCCACCCCATGAAAGGTACCCTGGGTGTGTTGGTTATTGACGTTCTAGGACACCGTATCAAGTTCTGCCTGTTACATGCATCGTCTTCTTTCAAGATACACTTCCGTTTTCACAGGACATTTGCCGTTTACATCCAGTCTCTTTCAAAATAAACGCACTACGTCCATACAACACCGCGAACTGACGTTTTTTGCCTTCAAAAACAAAAGTACATGGTTGGATTTAGGATGAAAAAGAACAGGTTTTGGCTTTAGAATCTCACGGGACACAAACTCAGCTCTCCCTGGTGAAAGTCAGTGTTTGTTGGACCCATCCATGACCCTTCCTGCCTGCGCCACCTGGACTTTCGCCACCTTATTGTTGTTCTTGTTTCCCCCTGACGCCACCAGCGCCATTAAACTGTAAAAGCAACCAGCTGTGTATCATGTCGACGTTAAAGGATGGCTTTTTTCGTCTGTGTGTGACGCTGCAAGTCACTGCGCAAGAGACAGATTTCGACGACTTCGGAGTGAGACTGGGTTGTTATAATTTATCCTTCTCTTCTTTATAGCTTTAAAAGGTTTGATTATTCACAAAATATGTTTTCATTTGATTACATAAATAAATATAAAAGAAAAGTATAAAATAAATAATCATGACCATGGCGATGAAAAATGTAAGTAATCCAAACACTAAAAGAAAATAAAGTGTTTGAAGTGCTTAAAAGTTTTTTTGACGGAAGGCCCCCAAACCCCATGTTTCATGTGTGTCCCCGGGTTTTCTTTAATGTTACTGAGGATTTCGCTCAATTGTACCAACTTAAATTTGGAAAACTCCAATGGGAGGGGGGGCTTGAAAAGCTAAGCATGAAAAGTTTGGTTTTGTTTGTAACTTTTTTATTTCTAAGTCATTTGTGCCATAACTAAATTAAAATTGGCTTAATCAATTTGGTTGAGAGACTTGACTTTGTATAAAAAAACATAGTGGGGGCTCTCTGAGGCAGAGACTGCTTGTGCATAGGTCCCAGTATTTGGTGCTATGCCCCTGAACACACCACAGTGCACTTCTTGGGTCTTCAACAATACACCTGCTAAGTGTGACATCAATCAGATGAACGGTCACTGAGTAAATAAAAGAACGTACAGACAGACAGACTCCTTTCATTTCAGCTAGATAGGGCATAACATACATAACATCCAGCTTCACTGGTGTACTGGTATGGCTAATGTAAGCTAGCTACTTTCCTGAAATGAAACTTGTTTTTGATAGACTTATTGAAATGATGTTCCTCATCAAAATTCAATTACTGTTGGTATGCAAACTCAGTCATGCAGCCCATACTGCATTTAGAGGGGTGATAAGTGCACATGTACCAAGGTTGCTAACTCTGCAGAGCCTGCTTTGTTTTGTGCTTACTGCCTCTGTATCTCGTTAAATAAGATGTTTTGCGTTGGAGAATTAAATGATTTTCTACTTCATGGTGGTGCCCGGGCTGCTGAAGAAGAAAGACAGCTGGAGGCGATGCAAATGGCCACGTCTAACTGGACTCCCAGGAACTGTCTCCTGATGCCACCCGCACACTGATTTTAAAAACCCTGTTGATATGAGAGCCCAGTAACACTAATTTGCATTATGATGGAAGTGTTTTTCTCTTACGAGAGATAGCCTTGTGCAATCATTTATTTTTTGCCTCCCCGTTTCTCTCTGCACAAGAACCCCGCGACAGGCGATATTCTCTGTCTAAGCCCCTCTGAAGGACTAATTTGATTTGATAAGCTGTGGAGAGAAAAGCCATGCTGTGTGCATGAGAAGGAGCCCGTCGCCTCCTTGTAATGAATTAATCTGTACATTATGCACAGGTTCGTAGGCTCAGACTTGCACTTGCTGTGTCTCCAGCCAGCCACGCGTAATTGCCAGAGACTGGTGCTTGTCTTAATTTTCAACCCAGGCAGGTGTTAATTTCAGTGAGCAAAATGCACTCAATAACCAAACTGCTCTATCCGTCTTGTTTTGTAGATTTCAGCGACAGCTCAGGGTCTCGGACGCTTGATCCTGTCGTGGTGCTGCTGGGTGATGTGCAACTCTCACAGGTTCATGTCCAACTCGGAGTGGACAACACTGACCTCGAGTGATGGAGGATTCAGAAACACTTATTAGAAGTCAATAGAATCTCAATATTCAAAGCAATTTGTCCTGGATTACAGATTATTAGCATGGCTGGACATACAATTAGAAAATTTAACATCTAATCTATCATATTTGAGTATTTTAATAAAAAAAAATCTTTGCTCAAGGTCCACTTATTTTCTTTTTCTAGTGCGGGTGGACCCCATTCTCTTGTCATGGATGGATAACTCAATTGTCTAAGCAGGTGGTACACACAAGTATGACACTTAGATCACATGATGACAACAGACCAAACCACAGACTGTGTAAAAATATGGACGTAACCACTGTGACGTCACCCATTGGTTTGTGACTCCTGTTCTGAAGCCTCAAGTTTGGCATTTTGGATTTTTGGAGCCAGAAGTCACCATATTTGGACAAGACGGTAGGGCTGTGGAGGAACGAGGGATGGATCTGACTCAGACTGTGGCGACACCTCAAAGACAGCCTGTCACTCAAAGTTTCCATGGCCTTGATTATAAATAACTTTATGCCTCAAATTTAAATGGGTCATTTACGTAAAAATGAATCCACCGTACAGTAGTCATGAATAGAGAGATTGACAGCAACCCAATTGCCAGATCTTACATTTCTGCAACCATGGATGCATTACATTTGTATTTGTTATTATATAGGGCAGTGGCCATCGCCATCAAGTAGGTGTCCGTTAGTCAATTGCTCCATATCAGGAAATGGCACTTCAGAATAAAAGCTCTGTGCTGGAAATTCAATGTAGAAATAGAGTGGGGTTTTTTACAAACTTGACACGTATTCAAGTCACTTGTGGTCCATTCAGAATGGACCTGCAACCCACTTTTGGACCGCGACCCATCAGTTGGGAACCATTGATACAGAAGATACGCTGAAACTTCATGTTTCAATAACACTGTGGTTAACGTGTGGTTAGATTCAAGCACGAAAACCACTTGGTAATTGTTAGGAAAAGATCTTGTGCTGGCTAAAAATATCAAGTTTTGGGGGCACAACCTGGGCAGGAAAAAGCGCACTGTCACCACTGACTGGTTGCTACAAAACACCCATAATTGTAGCCTAAAAAGCCAATTAAAACACAGCAACGATTCGTGAAAACACATCTGGTTAGTTTATTGGTCTCGAACAGAAGTCTACAGGAATCTACAACTCTGCAGCCATCACGCCATCAGTGATACGTCATCCACCATCCCCTTCACCTCCACATATTATGTCACTTTAGAAACGTTGATATGATACATATGAAATGCACAAATGTACCTTTTTATGTGGATGCAGAAACATATAATGCCAAAATTCCCCTCTGGTGACTGGGCTGTATAGAGACCAAAACCATTTTTTGTACCAGCCTATGAACATGTTTATTTCTGCTGTAAAGTTGGGCATTTTAACATGGGGGTCTAAGAAGATTGATGTGCATCTGGAGACAGCCTCGAGTGGCCATTAGAGGAACTGCAGTTTTTGTCACTTAACATTGGCTTCATTTTTCAGCCACTTGGAGCAAAATCAATCTGCTTGTGAAGACAGTGAGATGCTGTTTAAAGCTCCAGAAAATGGAACTGCCATGCAACAATAATGTTCTGTCTGTACTGTCTGAGGCTTTATTTCATGAGGTGTTGATTATATTTTTGCCCACAACATTATAATGAAGTGTTTTTGTGATTTTGTTCATCAGCTTGACAACACACAGTCGCTTAAACACCAAATATCACAATTTATTCCAGTATCAAAACACTGTTGCTATTTTTAGTAGTTTGGGTGCTTTGAAACTGGAACGAATCAATTTTCAAGTTTACTTTAATGCATGTCTAACTGTAATTATTTTTTGTCAACCAAACAATATAAAGACTTTACAATAGATCACAGGCAAAAAAAAACCATTATATTCCTCATAAACGTGGTGTTTATTGTGGAGAGAGTTGTTGCACCGGATTGCATCACGCTTTATTGGTGCTTATGTTGTTGTGCGCAGTGACTGCGTACATAGTTATTCAAGCCTTGTGCGCAGTCACTGACACTTAAAGCCCCAAGTTTTATGCTTTCGTTAAAAGACTCTTATTTGGAAAAGAAAGCAAAGACAAACTGTAAAATTATCACCAGAGCTGTTAATATTTATATCAACTGGCTTCAATGGTCAAGTTTGACCTCGCTTACTCACTGTAATTGTGTTTGCACACAGTTTTCCGGTGCAATGATGGATTATTACTGACATTTCAGGTGTGCTACCTTTCAGTTTCACCTCTAAGTAAAGTGGTTTAGGTAATCTGGCTAAAATCTTGCTGACATCAGTCATAACCAGTGGACAAGAGGGTCAAAACGATGAAAATACAGACACCAGGGAGTCTAATTCCTGTTTAAGATGCAGCTGATCTACAGTCAGTCACAGCAGAAATGTTGCACTACAGTACATCCCTGGGGATGGCCAAATGAAGTCTGTTTAATCAGCTGCATATTTACTTAAAGAGCCATCATGACATGAGAACATCCATGTGAGGATGCACATTGATTCAGAGATGAATTTCTCCTCTCTCTGAAGCCGAATATCTCTGACTCTGGGAGGACGGGATGACATTTTCTGCTCAGGGACATAATAATAATCTCAGGTAACAGATCATAATGTAATTTTGTGCTGTAGCAGCTCACACAATTTTCTTGATAGATGAGGCTTTCCCATTTTCCTCAAGTAAATTATCTATTAATGAGCGTCCCATTGATTGGTTTTTGGCTGGTACTGGAGCTTTTAAAGCCTCTTGGTGTATGGTGAGAAAGTAATAGCTACTGTACTGTGCATACTAACTGTGCCTACAGAGTGCAGGGTGATACATTTCAACTTGATGTATTGCACTGTACAACAGTTAAATGCAGGGCACTAAGAAAAGAAAGTACTGTATGTTATTCTCTCACTTTTTACAGTCAAATAAAAGTTCCACTGTGTATGTGATGGCTGTGCTTACAGCGAATATGGCAGGCTGTCATTTTACACAGAAAAGATTCATTATCAGACGACCTGCAATATTAAAACATTTATTAAAGTCAAACGCTCAAAAAAATTAAACATTTTAGGGGATTTTAATTTACTTCAGTACATTCTAGTGCCAAACTTTTTTCTTATGTGCACTTTTGGGTGAATAACTGTTAATCGAGCAAAGCAAGTAACTACTATTTCCTTTTTTTCCACCAGTGTACAAACTGTAACTTGTAACAAAATGCTTCCTTTGAAAATAGTATCAAATATTATCACAATGAAACATCTATACCACTTCCCAGGGGCCTGGAAATCATCAGGTTCAGTACATGTGATGGTTCTTTTTTTGAATAATTTTATTACCAAAGTTCTTTAGGGAATTTGCAGCACTAAAGTACAATATCAGCTAGGCTGGGTCCACCACAAGTGTTGACAACCAGGGCTGAAAAATGAAGCCAACATGGAAGAGGCAAAACCTGCAGTTCCTTGAATGGCCACTTGAGGCTGGCTCCAAATGCGAGTCAATCTCCATAGACCACCATGTTAACATGCCCAATTTTACAGCAGGAATAAACATATATGGAACCTAGTCCAAAAACAGTTTTGGTCTCTACAAATAATTTCCATATTAATGACAACTGTATGGAGGGTGAATTTTTATATAACTCAAAGGCTTAAAGTCACGCATAATTAAGGGCGGTGCCATTATGACTGACCGGCTGTCTGCCGATGGTGTCCTCAGGCCCTCGGTGAGATCAGTTCCTCCACAACTCCACCCTCTTGTCCAAATTTGATAACATCTGGCTCCAAAACAACAGGAAAGCGACTGCCAAAATGCCATACTCAAGGCTCCAAAATGAGAGTCCGCAAACCAATGGCTGCCAACACTGTAGCTACATCCATTATTTTTATACAGTCCGTGGTTCACATTATTAACTAATAATGGGGCCCTATCTCTGTCAAAATGTAGTTTTAAGTCATTTGAATTTTGTGCTTAACTAAAGCTGTGTTTACACAGAAAACAGGAAGTGAAATAACACTACCTGGCTCAGCGGTTTCTGAGTGTCTGGTTACATCCCAGCTTCTTTGTTCTTTGTTGTGGTAGCAGGTCAGGCAGCATGTAAACGGTACTGTATATGAGTCCTGCGTGTGTATCCCACTAGCTAGCTAATCACAGCCGCTCTGCACTGTGCTCATATGGCAGTTACTGGTTCCCGCAGGTTAACACTGCTAGCTCTGTCAGCACTGTTGCCATTGTTACGGTTTGCAATGTTAGCACTGTTAGCTGCTAGCCCCTGGCTCAGCCACCTCCATGTTGAGAGCCGTGTGCAGACAACCTCTGAATCACAGATGCACTCTAAATATCATGTAGAGCTCCTTTTTTCATGATTTTAACAATAACGACAGATTGATACTAAAATATCACATTGTCAAAAGTTGTCAAAAGCTTCTTTGGTTGTGATGTCGAGCAGCAGTTTACTGGGCTAATAATCTGTGATTGTGTTGGATTACATTGTGATGATGTATCCAATGAGGTGACTTTTTTAAGACATTATACTCCAGTATTTACAGCATGTTGGTTGGTTGGTAGGAAAGACAAAAAACCTGGAATATATGGCATTTTGTATCTGCAGATATGATAAAATCGACCTGATTTATGTCATATATTCATATATTTATAGCATTTAATTGGAAACGTACTAACTACTACTTACTAAACTGGTTACTAATACCTCATAAATTCAATTTAAATCACTCAGTAAATCCCTGTCCTTTAAAAATAATCAATGATCATGTGATGTCTGTTTAAATGTTCCCTGTTTGACACACTTCATTATCACTTCTACACTTGTCCATATCCCTCTCACCTTCTGTTGGGTGAGGCTGATTGAATTGAATTGCACAGATTGAACAGTGATTGAGGCATTTTAATCAAAAGGCTGTGGCTGACGAAAGTATAACGGCGCCACCTAGTGGATGAAGTGTGGTGTTGCAAGCATGAGGTCAGTTCATTATGCAGGAGTCAGTGGTGTCCACTGTCATGCAGGCAAGTGTACAGTGAACTTCAAAAGCTAATTTCAAAATGTATCATGACTGAAAAGGCTCAAAAGGCAGTTTATGGCAAGCATGTGGACTTATCAAATGCACAAATAGCATAATTGCTGTAATCTGAGGTAGTTTCCTCACAGTGGACGTAATTATAGACACAAAAGTAACTGGTCTTAGGTCTCATTTACATCTTCACAAGATATGCTTTTGATTTATGCCTTCAGGGAACGATGGAATAAAGAGATAAACAAATAATCATTTCATTACTGACCACAACTCTGCCCATAATCCAATACCAACCATACTACTGTTCTCTATACACTTATTGATTTGCACAAGCTGAGCTTTGCTGCCCTCAGCTGGCCGACTGTGGGGGTAAAACACTGTGATGCTGTTATAGATAATACGCTGAGCTTGTTTCTTAAATTAGATTTTCTAAACTTGGATTTCTTTAAGTGTTTTGACCATGACTCACTTTTGTTTGTATTAATGATTGTCAGCTGTATATTATCATCATGCAGACACAAATAAAACTTATCAAACCAAACTTAGAAACCAATGAAACCCCAATCCCTGGATATTTCTGTTTGTCCTCATCACATTAAGTGATATAAACCAGAGAAGCATTAATCACGAGCAGGCAGCAGATGAAAGTGCCTTTCTCTCTCTGTTTCCACACACCGAGCTCAAACAGCAGATTACATTTGCTGAGTTTTAGGTCTCCCAGTCTTGCAAACAGCTTCAGGCACTGTAGTGACCTCCCTCACTGACTCCCTCTGAAACAACTTCAAATTAGCTTGTTTCTTTCATGTCACACCATGCAAATTATTAGCACACACACTATAGCACAGTGGTGGGACTTATACACTCAGTGTGTGTGTGCGTTTCAAGAAAACGTCTCACATCTTTTTGTTGGTTCATTTTGCTCTAACAGAAAACACATGGGTGTTGGAAAACGGTTTTATGATTTCAGTGTGATGAACTGTTTACTGTATGTGGGACACAATCTGTTCTATCTTGATATAATAAATTTCAAATTTGCCAAAATGGTGGGTCTGTTTCCACAAATTGGACATAATTATATTATGTGTCATATAAAGGGTGAGCATTTATTCTGAAACCTAACTCAGATGTTGAGAAAATGATGAACTACAGTGTTGTTTTTTCATATCGGATGTGTGAGTGAGCAGCATTACAAACCTAATGATGACTTTACACAACAGAAAGCCATGAAATTAAACAAATTTAAATGTTTAAACGAAGGCCCCAAATACATTTCCTAATTACAATTTTCATCCTTGTTTTTATAGCAATGTGTTTGGTTTTTGTTGTTTTCATCAAAAGGCAATCATTTAAAAGATATTTCCAAAATTAAAAAAACTTTTGATATTTTACTTTTCAAAACAAAGCTACAAAGTCCTTTATGAAGCAAGACAAAACAGTGTACACCCTCATGAATCAAAAGAATAATAAAATAAAATAAAAATATAGGCTAAGACCAGATAAAAGAGTGTGAAATAAAAAATAGTTTTTCAGCAGTGATTTACAAGAAGTTACTGAGTTTAAGCCCCACCGCTGCTCTAATTGAATTTTTCCAAATTAAAAAAGAAACTTCTGAGAAGATGAATTAACAGAATTCCTAAATGAGTGGGCTACAAAATAAATTACACAAAAATGTGGGCAAACTGCGTGAAGATGGACGTTCACTGTTTTTTTTCTCTGCAGGGAAACGTGTTTATTAAAAATTACCACCTCTTTTTAAGTTTTTTCTAAGTTGAGTTTTGGATGTGATTTATTTATTTATTTATTTATATGTTTATTTATTTACTTAGCCCTATTTATTTTTTAATAAAGTGTGATTGGTTTCTGTTTATCAGGTAATCAACGTTTTTCAGCTCAGCCAATCAGAACCGAGCACAACCGCAGTCTGTTTATGATTCACATTAAATGGTAACGCTGGGTGAGTTTATCACTTTTTTGGATAAATAAAATAGTATGCTTTAAATATTAAAATCACACCAGCGTTACCTTAAGTAGAAATACTGATGTATTCAGTAGGAGGTAATACTATATCAGGATTTGTAACTGTGACTTCGGCTCAACTTCATTTTTAAAAGAGGTTTGGTTTTATATTTGAGTAAAGTTAGGCCGCAGAATATACGTTTGGAAAGGTGGACTGGTGGGTTAGAGATCAGAGTTTGTTTTTAATAAATAAATAAAATAAAAATAAGAAATAATAATAATGAATAAGGAGAAGAAAAAGAAGACGAGAACGAAGAAGGATATAATAAATAAATAAAATTATGTTACAAACTAATAAAAACAATCTCAACATATCGATTTAAAGTGTTTTTTCAGTGTAAATATATATATTATTCCTGACAGTCTAACGCAGTGGCTGTGAATGTATTATTATTCACGCGCACACACACACAAAAACTTCTACAAGAGGCCGAAATCGTCTTTTTAAATTCGCTCTGTCTGCATTTTCTCCCCAAAACTTACATTAGGTTGTTGGAGTTTAATGGGCATAATTTTAAGTATCAGCCAGCTGCCCATATTTACACATATCTACAAAATGAGTCCTCCAAATCCTATTCCACTAATTATAGGCCTACATTTATCACACAGTAAACCTGCCGGCTTCCACCATTACACAGCAAGCTGTGTCCATTTGAGGCCCTCAACATCACCGCCACGTGTCACGGATTTAAAAAGATGCTTTTTACCGACCCAAACGTCACCCAGCGATCACAGACCTCTCCGTCACCTTGTCACGTCGCAGTTACGGGTCGGACTCGCGGGGACAGCGGCTTTAAGTAAGCAGAGGACTTGCGTGACAAGAGGAGGGAAAACGCGGCCGTGGAAATCTGTCCTGCAGGCAAACATTAAAGTGGACTCTTTCATCTTTCCTGCCGCTCCTGGGTTTTCTTGGCCTGCCGCTCTGCATGTATGTTTAATCATATCAGATGGCCTCAGACTCCATGGAGACTTTACATGGATCGACCCCAATTCTAGTAAAAGACGGGAAAGTGGACATACACGGACTGTCTTCAGGGGAATAAATAATAAACTGAAGAAAAAAGAGGGACTTTACTACCTATATGTCTCCTTAACAACCATCAGAAATATTATCAGCATGTATTTTGTATCCAGACACTTTTTTTTAAATAAACTTTGGCCCGGTACACACAGAATTTTACTCCCAGGAGTTTGCGTAATTAACAGTAGGGGAGACCGGGGTTGGTTGGCACACTTTTCATGCTCTTCCATATTTCAAATCAGCTGTAAATAAATACGTTTCATGGGTTTGGTTGGCACGCTGTTAGAATGCTATAGGTACACAGTGAACATTTAATTTAAATTTGAATCAGAAAAGACGAACATTTAATAGAATATCTGCCCATTTTTACAACCAAACAAAATTTTTTAGCAATTTGTCGGTAGTAATGTCTGGTTACTTTTACCACTGACTACTCAAAATAGCACTAGTAATCAACTACGAGTATAAACTGTGTTTTTAATCTTTTAAATAGTTCTATTAATTCAAAATACACTTTTTTACAAATGTGCCGACCAACTGCGCTCACACTCGACCCAACTTTGTGACGAAATATTGTTAGCCAGTGAAAATTACTCATCACAAACTTTAAAATCTTTTATGAAAATGTAGCCGATTCCTATTAACTAGAATTTCCAACATCTCTGTCTAACATAATTTTATAAGACGTTAAGTCCACAGAGCTTTTTTTTGTTAACTTTTGATACAATAAAACTGAAATATCACCCTTGCCAAAAAGTAAGTGACCCTCGGATGTTTTAGCGTAGTAGATGAGTGCAGGTGACGAAACATTTTGATGTCACATTTATGTTTATTTGACATTCTAAGGACCAATAGCTGTGTGCCAACCAACCCCAGTCTCCCCTATTAGTAGCTATAACCATGCAACTTCGAAGTTTGTGCAATGAGGACTTAATTTTAAGGAGGAAATAACTGAATCTAGAAGTTGATGATATTATGATCAAAATTAGACACTTTAACTCTTCTCATTAAGTGTAATTCAGCAGCAGTGGATGAGGAGGAAGTCCACAGGCAGGACTGACTGCAGCTCTAATAGCTCGTGCGCTCCCAGCTTTCCTTCAGGGCCATGATTTATTGAAAAATATGGACTCTGCGTTTGAGCTAATATGACAGAAGTGCTTTGACCTCGGAGGGCAGTGCACTCTCCACGGCAGTCAGTTGCTACCTTGAGTGGACTTCTTTCTCACGCGATTTCTCCATTTCAGCTGGATGCCCATCTTTTCCGCAGATTCATTTAAGTTTGCATGTAGAAACGCTCCAAACCTCTGGGTCAGATAGAGTGTGCTCACGGAGACATACAGGGAGGAAAAGGCTTCTATTATTAGGCTTTGAGAAAAGCCTTTAAAGTTTGAGCATTTACCAATAAGCTTTCCTTCAATTATTATTCAGCTGAAATTAGCCATGAAGTGCTACGTTAACATTTGACCCCAGTTCCTGGCACGGCTAAAGACATTAGTGGTACTATGGGGATGTTTTCTCATTGATCTGATGTCCCATAAGCCCTGGTATTTGTGGCGGGGCCTGTAATCCATCACAAGTGCTCCTTCGTTCCCACCCTGCACCCACAGGGGTAAAACATGTTTCCTGTGTAGGTATATTGCACCTGCTGGCGGCTGCACTTATCGGCTGATTAGCCTTGATCACTTTAACATGCGGGGGGAAGCACTAAATGCTTAGGTGATCTTTACATGTGTGTTGTCTGACGATACAGGAAACAAGATGCTAATAAGAGCAAAAAAATGATGCAAAACCTTTTAAAATTTCTTAAAATGGATATTTTTCTGGATGCTTCTACCTTTTAACAGGAGAAAATGTTTAGGTCTTCTCTGTCAGACACATGGAGAGGCGTGGGGATGTGGCATTAGGCCATAACGTGGCTAAAACACCAAGCTTTTTCCTCCTTTGTGCTGAGCTGACAAGGTGGCTCTAACAGGGGTTAATTTGCCGTTCAAGGGTTAAACAAACAGGCATTAATAGTTTATTCCAGCCAAGACTCTAATGTGTTTTCTTTCGCAGCTCGAGAGATAAAAATCTGAACAAAAAAACAATAAGGTTATTATTTTTGCTAACAGGCTTTTGTGCGAGGCTGCACAGGCTTTTTACAATAAACCAAACAGCTCCCACAATGCCTTCTGGTTTGTCCCAGTGAATTGGGCTCCGGGTGCAGTAAGGTGAGGGCTAATGGGGATTAAGCAGGAGAAGTATGTGTCAGTTTCGATGCTCGTAATCTGGGGTGTTCTTTTTGGAGTTTCTGAGCAGGTATAAAACGCAGCTTAAGAAGCATTTCTGATAAGTGACAGCGGGAGCCCGGAGGTCTGTTTTCACGCAGGGTCCAACGCTGACCTATTTGACACAAGCTGCCAGGGGAACAGCGTGTTTAAAATCTCATCTGATGGGAACGAGCTCAGCTTCTTTTTTTTTTATATGAGTAAGAAAACTTGGCGAAATAAAACAACAACAGAGACGGTGAGCAGGAAGTTGCAGGAGAGCTGAGAATCAGACAGATTTGTGAATAGCTCCACGCTCGATGTGGCATAAAGGGGCCTTCTGGTTGACTGGCTCTGTTTAGGCCGACCTAAGATGTCTGGACCTCGCTGACCTCATATACACTATTGCATTGTGGGCCGTGGCCTTAACCTCAACAGCTTGCATCGCCACAGTGGCCTATTATAGTGGCAGTAATGATGTGGAGGATTCCCCCGAGAGCAGACGACTTATACAGTGATTCCCATCCTGCAGGAGGACAAACATATACACTGTTAATGATACTGGATTAGGACCCTGTGTGTATTAAATTCATGATTTTATTTTGGATGAGCTGTCATCAGCGAATTAAAATAATGACACTGATGGACCATGATGAGTTTCCTGTCCTGAACCTCTTCTCTGGGAGGACTGTGGCTTTTAAAAGGACTATTGGGGTTTCCTCACATTTCCATGGACAAAACAAAACTTTTCCATGATTTTGAAAAACCCATAATAAAATTCCATGTTTGGAAATTATTGAAACATGCTAAATCTCACTGTCACAACATTATCTATTAAATTTGCCCCACTTGCCCGGCGTTTTTCAAACACATCAGACTCAAAGTGCATTCAAACTTAATTCCAGCTAGCTGGGAAGAGGGAGAGACAACGGCTGAAGAAAATAAAGAAAAGAATATTATGGTAAACAAAATGCTGTCAGACATTGACGCATATTAGAGCTATGATATGTCAGCAGCTACAGAAAATACATTTTCAGTTATGTTACATTAAATGTAAGGTTATCTATGGAATATTACTGTGACTATTTCCTTAAACACAACAAAATTCAATAACTTTTCCCAGCTTGGAAAACAAGACTGTGGAATTTCATGCCTTTATCATTACGTTTTCCATGACCATGGGAACCTTGGTCTATTTAATAAGAGCTAAATTTAATTAACAATTGGTAAAACTTTATTTGCATAGTATTGAGATTTGTCTGTAGATGTTTATCAATAGAGTTAATGTGTCAATTCACTACACACTTTAAGACTAATTTAGCTGAACTATTCTCTCAACCAGTGCTGCATACTTTGAGTGGATAGTTTAAGTCTAAATCTAAATTATTCTGAGAAAATGTTTCTCAATTGTCTCATAATCTCTATAGATAATTCATTTTATTTACTTGTTTATTTGACAAGGACAAATGCATAAGACATTGCTTCACATATAAAATACAAAGTAGATATAATGCCTACAGGTTTCTAGCCATAGCTAATTTGCAACGCCTGTCCCTGGTTAGGCTTTTAGAGTTAAAACAGTAAGTGTAAGATCACTGAGCATGGAGTGATTCAATACAATAACACAACACAGTAGGCCTATGTACTAAGTCAAAGAGGAGTGGGGCATCTACAGAGTAAAGTGAAACAGTTGAAGTAAGTTCAGAAAATTGCATCACGTTAAGCTTGGAGAAACACTTAGAATATCCAAAACCTAACACGCTATAGTCTCATGTCACGATATCAATACAATAACAATACATTGCCCAGCCTTAATGTGAAAACAATAGTTGCTGAAATGATACATATACTCTATAAAACTATCTGTAGGCGGACTATCCACATGAAGTGCTACCCAACAATTGTAATCAGTGGTGTAAAGAAAAGGAAAGCCCTTCAGTGATGTGCTGTTTCAATTAGCTGCACTGCAACCAGCTGCAACACTAAACACTGCTTTCACATTAATGCATCCGTAGTAAAAATAAAATATATAGTAAGTGCTTTTACTTTTGATACTTTCAGCACATTTTACCAAAATAAGGATCCACTTCGATCTTCCTTCTAACTGAAACTTAATTATACGTTTGATATAATTCACAGAAAGGCCCCGCATATATGAACTATTATACTGACATGGTTGGAACCAACATAATGCAACACAAGAGCAGCATCATGTCACACACAGTGTTCCCTGTGTTAATGATAAAACAGCAAGAAGCAAATTTTCTATACTGGGATCTCCTTATGGAACAAACCTGCTCCTGAATATTAAACAAAATAAAACAAAGGTAATTTTTAAAACTAAAGTTAAGGACAATTTGAGGAAGGGAATCTGTACCATGGGCGTGCAGTTGTAAGGGGCACGGGTAGGTTTCTAATGCAATTTGTTTGCTGCAATAATTTGTATGTTTCTATGTGTTGTTTCCATTGACAACCATTGAAATAAGAGTTGTTGCGCTTTTGAATTCCTTACAACAATCCAATAAAAGACAAATACTCCTTAACATAGTAGGTGAAAAATACACACACTGAGCCTGGATTTCTATTTAAATCAAGTACATTAGAATTTTGACTGTATTTCTAGACAACAAGTAGAAAAGTGTTGTTATCCTGAGTGTCCATGCAGCAGGAAATGTGGAGGTTAAGTTCTTCATTGCATCATATCCACCTTGTGAAGCAGCAGTGCCACCTTTAATTAGGAGATCCTGAACATGCCTCTGTGCAACCCTTCACAATGAGGCCAGACAGGACAGGAAGTGTTAGGTCATTGTGGCATGAGATCGTTCCTAGCTTGCTTCAAAGTGACACAAAAACATGTCTGCCTGAATTATTGTTGGGGGGGGGGCAGCAGAAAGCTAAATTTCCCATCATTCTGCATCTTTTTTAAATACCCGGACACCTCGACTGCATGCGAGTGTTTGTAAAAATTTGGCCCTGTGCATTTTTTTTTTAAAACCCACAAAATAGTTCCAGATTAATAGGATGTGAGGTAATTTGAAGTAATTGTTTCCTTTGATTTCTCTCTCTGCCATGTCTCTGTTTGACTCTACCAACCGCTGACCAATAAGTATGTAATGACACGATATACTTTCGCTGAAAAGACCACAGTCAAATTACAGTGCACTTAAAGACAAAGGCAAAAACACTAAGGCACCAAAACTGCACACCATCGGTAAAACATCTGCAGAAACAAGGACCGAACTTGACCGAACACCAAATATACAACTAGACCAAACATTTTTGACTCGCTTCTGACCAACTCCTAAATACTAACTAAAAAAAGGAGCAGGGAAAGGCATCAGGATTATCTTAAACCACTGGTTCTCAACATGAGGGTCGCGACCCCACAGGGGGGTCATCAAATAAATCTGAGGGGGTCACTTTAAGATCGGAAAGAAGAACAAAAGTTGTATTCCTGGTATATGTACAGAGGTCCATTTAGTTCTCTCAGGCTTTCCTTTAATCTTTGCTCTTTTATGTTTAGATATTGGATAGGTCTACATCATGAAGCCTCTATTAATTATAAATTATTAAAATGAAAAACCACAACAGCCCACAGACAACCTGAGACGACGGGGTGCAAATGGACACTGCTTCATTTTAAAAGGTCCTAAAAGCTATATTTCTTCCATCAGCTGCTCACTGTGGGTGATGGTTCCCATACAAACACACCATTTTATTCACAAGTTAGAATAGTTTTGGTTACTTTATAAGAGAGATTAACACATTTACTTTATTCTCTGTGCATTTCAGCACTTGTTTAAAGTGGGCGGGGCTTCAAAATGTGATGTGGGATATTTGAACCAGAATCTGTTGGAGGTTGTTTGGATAACAATTAAACCTGATGAAACCACAGTCTTGATGACGCAAATTAGCTGCTTTTTGAGTGTTAAATACTAAATTAATTATACTTAAGATTAAGTGTAACTCATTTAATTGTGAACGTCTAATATCATGGAGAAATACCACGTTTTGGGGGGTTGTATGAGGTCATAAACCAGTGTCTTACACTTTGCTATTATTACCCTGTAAAGATGATTTTACTTTTTTTTTTTAAATCTAAGAAACCAATTGACTTGAAAAAGGAAAGTAAATATATCAAGTACCTTTAAGTTATGTCATATAGATGTATTTTTATTGATTTATTTTATTATTATTTATCTATTTAAATACTATCCTTTAAGTTTTCTTCTGTGTTTAACCCAATTCCTTTAAGTGTATAAATAAATATTTTTGTTTCATTATTTACGGCTGGATTATTTTCATATTTAACCTAATTCTTGTTTCATTTTTGCCCATAAACAGTCTCAAACCAGTGAGCAGTGCACACAAACACCAGATTATGATAAAATCAACAGTTTACGTAAGTTCTGACATTATGAATTCAACAAAAATGATAAATATATACATAAAGTATGGTGAATAATGAGTTAAACTTGTATGTCAAGTGCTCCTGTAATTTGTGAATTCATGTAAAAGCGTCTGTGGAGGTGTTACACCCTGACCAGAATCCAGAGTATTAGGTTGACAGGCTATTACTTGCAAAAGAGGCTTAAACAAAGTCAATTTAGTGGCACAATGGAGAACAATTGTGAGTAATTCCTCTGAGAAAACAAACGGCTTGTTGTTCTCTGCCTCTCCTCGCTGCTGGCCGGTCAGCTGTGCAGGGATTTCATACTCTGACAGATTAACACTCTGTTCCTCTTTTATGCTTCTTTGACGAATATTTCCTGCAGCTTGTGAGATGTTTATTTTGCAGAAAAAGTAAGAGAAGAAGAGTTTGATTTAATAAAAAGTTGATGAGCGTGTAGCCTGGAAACCTGCAGCCTGGAATGTTCCGAGCAGTAGTTTTTGGTCAAGGCTACTTACAGATGAAAGTAAGCTTTTCATAGTGTTTAAATCCTATTACAACTCCAAACGCAGTGGTGTTTTACTCCACCGTTCACAGCTCCGCAGCTGGCGAAACATTCTCCACCTTCAGCATTCATTAGCTCATGTTGAGCTGGAGCACTGTCAGTCCATCTACGGACATTTAGGGTGGCAGAGGCTCATCCCAAGAAGAACTTATTTTTCATGGATAGTTTTGAGTGTTCATATTAGGCTTTACAAAGATTTCTTAACAATGGTGAAATGCTTCAGTCTGTCAGTATTTTGAGGCCTGTGGTGGAGCTACACTTCACTGATTGGTCCTTTAAACCTGCTGCAGAGAATAACACTAGCTCCAACAGCAGGATGATGTTTACAGTATAGAGGCCTGCAGATGTGTACATTTGGAAACAAACAACCCAGGCATAAACATGATTTTATTTTTTGTAAACTATAGTATGTTTTTTTTTTTTGCTGAATAATGTCTGTGCAAGCAATACACAAAATTAAAGTGTGTTTTGGCCTGTTGTCACTTGGATGTTTGCTCCCTCACTGTGCACAGTTTGAGTCATTTTTCACATTCATCTGCTAAAGGGTGAACGTTTCTTCGTGCTTAACTTAAAACTGACAATTAGACATGTCTGTGAGCACAACATGGGGACATCACGACTAACACAATCATGGTCTGATGATTAACTTTTTGGTGAAGTAGGAGACATCTTGTGTCATGTAGATAATATTGGCATGCTTTGGGATTTTTGATTTTAATAAAATAATAATAGCCTTGGTGTTATTTATTAGTATGTTTTGATTCATTTAAAAACATATGTTCAGGGTTTTTTTTAAACATAATTCATTTGTTTGAAATGGAGGCAGCCAGTTGCAGATATTAGAACACATGCTCACTCACCTGCAGCAGATATATAACCCTTTAGGTCACTAAAACTACAAATAAATAAATGCTGTAAAGGGTTAAAATGCGACGGGCGGCCCTGTGAGGATTTATCATGCACGTCTGCTCTTTTTTTACTCTTTCAAGTCCAAACATCATAAATAAGTTGATGCGTTTTCTGCAATTTCTTATGTTATAATAATAATAATAATATTAAAAAATAATAATAATTAAATAAATAAAAATATATATATAATAAAACATTAAATAATTTGTAGTACAGACCAGATTGTTGTTTCACTTTCTTGCTTTAATACTTATTTCTAAAAAATATTTTCTGATAGTCTCCAGCTCTTTTACACTATCTGTGTGTGTGTGTGTGTGTGTGTGTGTGTGTGTGTGTGTGTGTGTGTGTGTGTGTGTGTGAAGTGAGCGCACAAAATAAAAAGTTGGTGCAGCCTATTTTCTTTTTCATTCTCACCTCGTTTTTGTTCGTTTAAATCGACCAAAAAAAATTGTCTTCTCCATAATGTATAGTTGAACTAGCTCACGTGACCCTAAAAAAAAACACTTTTATTATGATAATAATTAGGTTTATATTAATGATTAATTACGCGAGTGACTTTTTTACTTGTTTACTTATTTGTGCGCTTTCGATTGCGTTAAAAATAGTATTAATTATTGGGAGTATAAGAGACTTCCAGTGTGCACAGTCAGTGTACAGTGTGCATGGACAGATGTAACCAATAGGCGGTACTGTGCCATTCTTCATGAAGCTTTCTCCATCTCCAGCCCTGAGGACAACACTGTATCTCTGCTTTGCTTTGCTCCCTAATTGACCTAAATACAGCATCTCTGCGCTCCCTCAAGGCAGACTATAACACTGCCTGCACGAGAGGCTCCGAAGAACGAGACTGTCTCGTGTTTTTTTTTTTTCCTGGAGTAATTCCTCGTCTCTCTGCTAGACGGGATTTCTGTCTGGATCTCTCACAGCACAGCGGAGGACTGGGCTCTCGTTGCTCTCATGGATTGCGGTGGGATGGTTTACGCGGAGCGGGAGACAGTCCTGACCGGGAACGAGACACAGTCCCGGGGATGAATTTATAAAATCCAAATCTAGGATTTTGATTTTTATATTAAGAGTGAGAAGCTGCCGGAGGAAGGACAGAAAAAACGTAGACATGCTTGACGACACAGCGCCGAGATCGAAGCTGGGTCCTCCGGCGAGAGGTTCGTCTTTTTACATAGAGAATCTGCTGGGGACTACACACAGAGGGGCTTCCTCTGAGGAGCGGGTGGACACACGGAGCTTCAAAGTTACCGTCCACAGCCCGGTGGTCTGTCCCGGGCTGGAGACAAAACGTGTGGATGAGAGTGAAGTGCTGAACTGGAGCGGGACGTCGCCAAACACAGCGCACGGGACCTCAAGAAGTAAGTGTGCATATTTGTTTGTCCTCATCTGGTATAAAAATGTCCTGAAAAGCAGAAATGATTGCTCCAACTCTATCTGATAATTTGGGATAACCTGCGTCACATGGTTGTATCATGATCAAAACAACCTGTCAGGATTGTGACAACAATTATATCCAATACAAGCAAGTAACACATTAAATAAAACGTCCCCTATCCGTGCGTAAAGTCTAAAAATAACTCCTGGACCAGAATTAGACTACACCAGTGCCAAGCTTTTATCATTTCCACAAACACCTTACTCTGGCTCTTAGGCCACAAGGGGACATGTCATGGGCTGTTGCACGTTTTACTGTCTCTACCACCGTGCGTAAAACACCCCAACTCCCCAATTATCAGCTCAGCCCGAGCCAACAGCGTTTGGCACCCACACAACAACTCTCACTCTGATGCTCCAAATAGACCAACAGTGGGGATCTGATGCTTATTTATAACCCTGGAAGAGGACAGGCAGCATGACTGGCACATTTTAAGATGTCAGATAATGTCCCACTGTTGGACACGAGTGAAATGAAGCCGGAACAGTGACTAAGATTTATTATTTTCCCACGTTGCTCGTAGGTCCGCCGTACAACAGTGGACACTCTGTGCCAACGAGCGACCGGGATTCCCCAGCTTTAACGGGGCGGGAGGAGACCGATGAGCCGGAGGAGAAAGGGGACGAGAGTCTGACGGATGACAGGGAGGAGGAGGACGCGCGCTCCTCCTGCTTCTCTCGAGAAGGCAGCTGTGATACAGGTGAGGCTAAAGTACACAGAGTGCATCCTACAATTAAAAAAACATAGTCCACCTTGTGCGGTCTGCAAGAGCGGATTCGTCACCACGCATGCGCTCTCCTTCTGACACGCTTCCTCGGACGTAGTAGTTGATCGTCTCATCCAAAACGTGAGATTTGGGTGTTGATGTTTCCAGGACTTGTTAGGTTGATGTAGTTTGACTTTTTCCTAGCAGAGGCTATCAGCAACAAAGGTCCACATTAGTTTATGTTAAGTTGCAGGGGCGTAGCCAAGAGTTCCTGGGTCCAATGAGAGACACACTTGACAAGGCACCTCTTTATTTTAAATGGGAAGAAAACTGATAAGTAAAATCCTCTGTCTTTTAATGTTAATTTCCTGACGAGTTCCCCATCAGCCATGGGAGCCATTGCCAATAGACTAGTGTGCCTCTATGTCTTTTCTTCTTTTTTTTTCATGGTGAGTTATGCTCAATGTCACTGACAGGCCAGAAAGCAGGTTAGTTAACAGAAGAAGGTGCATGGATGCCAGTGAAAATGTTCCAATTCAGTGCGACTAATTTTGAACAATATTCGAGTTCTGCTCAGATGGAGACAGATGTCTATTTTGTGGCAGGGCAAAAATTAGTGCTTCCACCTGGGTTTCATATTCCCATCACTGCTGATCAGAGCTGGAGCCAAAAACTACCTCCCGAGTGATTTAGCCCGGGGATGAATCCCAACTGTAACCTTTTATACCTGGTCTCCCTCTAAAGTCGTCGAAATTCGGCGCTTGGGCAGTGACTTGCGGCATCAGACACTGACGAAAAAGCCGTCCTATTATGTCAGAATGATGCGTGGCCCGTCGCCATTATAGTTCAATGGTGCTTGGTGGCGTCACGGGGAAACGTAGGGGGACACGGACGAAAGTTACGGCGACGAAAGTCCGAGTGGGGCAAGAGGAAGTGGTGGTGAATGGGTTGAACAGACACCAACCTTCACCCAGGAGAGCAGTGTCGATGCCCCCATAAGACTATAAAGCAGACTCTGTTCTTTTTTCCTAAACCCAACCACATGCGTTTGGTACTGAAGGCAAAAAAACGTCAATTTGCGATGTTTTACCGATGTAGTGCTATTCATTTAAGAGAGAGTATGTGAATAGTACATTTCCTGAGAGCAGAGGTGTATTTTGAAAGAAGACAAAACATGTAACAGGCAGAACTTGACACGGCGTCCCAGAACATCCAAAACCAACACACCCAGGCTACCTTTCACTGTCGTATCTGGACGTTGAAAGTCCATGACCAAACGTCGATGTGTGACGAGGTCAGAGTCAGAATGTCTTGACCTTTTCCATTAAATACAAAAGCCAGATGTTGGGTTTTTGTTCAGAGTGAGGGGGTTTAGAGTTGAATTCAGTTCCACTTAGCAAAGTCTCTCTATTCCCTCTTCTCAGGTGACATAAAAGTGGGACGAAAGAAGAAGACCCGCACTGTGTTCAGCCGGAGTCAGGTGTTCCAGCTCGAGTCCACCTTCGACCTGAAGCGCTACCTGAGCAGCTCGGAGCGAGCCGGGCTGGCGGCCTCGCTGCAGCTCACCGAGACCCAGGTGAAGATCTGGTTTCAGAACCGCAGGAACAAGTGGAAGAGGCAGATCGCTGCAGACATGGAGGCCGGAAGCCCTGCTGTCCCCTACGGCGCCGTGCAGAGGGTCGTCAGAGTTCCGGTGTTGTATCGCGAGAACAGCGGTGCGCCAATGGTCGGCTTCTCTAATTCTATCAGCTACCCACTGACTTCCCACTTTACCCATCAGGTGCCGTTCATGACGCCTCAGATGACTGGACTGGTGTGACTTTAAGAGCGGAAGCGATGTAAAGACACTATGCAAACTTGTGACTCTGACACCAATTAATCAAATAAAGATGCTGCAAAAATATCATTTAGTTCAGTTTTGATCCTGTAAAATCAGATAATAAAGTGAAATTACCCTGTGTTTAAGTTTCCTAGAAGCAACATTATGATCCTTTAATGGTTGCTTGAAAACAAGACTATTCCTCCCCATTAGCAGTGATGTTTTCCAGTTGATTTTAAACAAAGTGATTCTGAGATTCAGTGCTACATGTAGTGGCTAGGATGGATGATTTTGGCTATTTAGGCTGCCAACAATCGTGTCCTCAGGCCTACATGGAGGACATCTCACACCAGGTCACACAGGTTTCAAGTATATCTCTATTTTGTGATTATTTTTCACAGAAACTGTTCGTCTTTCTATGTACGTGGGGTCAAGTAAGGGTCAATCAGATTTTGAGCTATATATATGGCATATATCTGCCTGTGTAAACCTATGAAAACAAGAAAGATTGTTTGTGAACATCGGATTCAAAAGTAGGAAGCTCAAGGTTTCCATTGACACTGAAGTTACAAACCCACATTTAGGTTACAAGAATTCATTTTGGCTCTTATTTTTTACAGAAAATGACAAAATCAGGGCCAAAATTTCCATTTTCTATCCACTTTCATAAATTTACTTGTACTTTCTGTGGTTAATCTGTACTCCGATGTTCGTTGCTAATCTTTTCTATGCACCCACCAACTTGAAATTCTCTCCCAACATGACTCCACAAGCTCTAAATCTATTTTGACCCTTATCTGAGCCCATACCTATACCTTGGGAATATTATGCACTGTGTCCTCAGACATGTAGAGACTTGATCATTTATGAAAAAGCTGTTTGGTGGTTGTGACTTCTGATAGCTGTGAGCATGGGTACATTAGTAGCAATATTCTTTGACACATTTTTTTTATTTAAGAGGATTTTAATACAGACTTTTGTACACTGATATGTTCACATGTGAATAAAATGGCTGCACAAATTGCTTCTTACTGTTTTCTTGCCCTTGACATTCATCCAGTAGGCTAAATTACGGTAGTTTAGTTATGATTGAAGAGTTGATAAAGTTCACAGGATGATCATGAGCCCAGGGAGCTTTCAAGCTGTTATGTGATGTGGCAAATTGATCCAGTTTGGATATCAAGAAACCCCACTCTGTCAAAAACTCTGCACAGATCCTGAGTTGGTGCCTGAAGCCAGCAGGCACGAGTTTCATGGCATTAAAAAAAACTATTTGAAGCTTCAATATGGCAGCCAGACGCGAATCTGCATCCCGCCCTCATCATCTGCCCCACAACCTCACCAATCAAAAGCTGCTAAACCGCAGTCTTCCGGGTCGCTGAAGAACGTCGCACCTCGCTCCTCACGCGCGCGCTAGTCGAAGCCGAGGCGCAATGGTGCTCGGAGCGTCGTCGTCGGTGTTTCGGGACTGTCGGAGGAGCGGATGAGATGCCGGGGAACATGAGCAAAGAGGACGCCCCGGGTCGGAGCGCTTCTTTGACGTTCACCATCGACAACATCCTCAACCTGAAGCAGCGGGACGGCGGGGACTTGGACGCGTCAAAGGGACAGAAGGGGGACAGTGGATGTAAGGATGGTTTACAAGCGCGGTGTGAGGAGGTGTGGGACGTCCGAAGGAGGCATGGCAGCGGGTCAGACCAGACAGGTAACTGGGAATTTAATACACATACAGATAAACCAGTAAAGAGACTAAGAAAGTGATGGTGATAAAGCTGTTAAGAGGAAACTGGTGCGTAAAGGTACAGATGGTATTTAACATTTCAGATTTGTTTGGGCTGAACATCGCGGGCCAAATGTCGTTGTTTATTTTTACATAATTATGATTGTGCAGCTTCCTCGTGTGTGTTTGCACGCAGACAAAAACCTAATGTAAGTTTGCTGTTACCGCTCCATCAAAGCACGTTTTGTCGCTTCATCCACAGCGCAAACGAAGCCCAGAGTCCACCGTGCGGACCGCGGGGACGACACACCGCCGCTGACCGCTGGCTCCTGTCCCGGGGCGCCTGGTGCGCACACCGCCGAGGACCCATCCGAGCAGCAGCGGCAGCAGCAGCAGCAGCAGCAGCAGCAGCAGCAGACCACCGCGGACTCTAAAGCCATGGTGAAGAAGAAAACGCGCACCATCTTCTCCAAGAGACAGATATTCCAGCTGGAGGCCACTTTTGACATGAAGCGCTATCTAAGCAGCTCGGAGAGAGCGTGCCTCGCCAGCTCCCTGCAGCTCACCGAGACCCAGGTCAAGATCTGGTTCCAGAACCGCCGCAACAAGCTGAAGAGACAGCTATCCACGGACATGGAGGGCCCGCTGGCCGCGGAGCACCTCTCCGAGGCGGGGAAAAATGTGCAATTACCGACTTTTTACAAAGACAGCAGCCTGCTGGGCGGATGTTTGTTACCCATGCCTTTCCCTGTCGTGTACCCGACTGCGACCGCTGCGCCTTATATCTACTTCTCCAACACTGGCAAATACTTTGGCCTGTTTGATGCAGACTGAGTTTCTCTGTGTGGGATCAGTGTGGACAGACGGACATGCAGTCTCTCCTGGTTTGGCTTTAGACCTGTCACTTTTTTTTTTTTTTTTTTTTAAATAATAAAAATGTTCCCAACTTTGATGTCAACATATCAGATAATCCAAGACATGCATGTGCCACTTTTTGTCCTTCTCCAAATTTATTATTATTATTATTATTATTACATTTTTTCAATGCTTAGGGCAGATTGAATTCAAAATTTATCGTCAGAAAATGTGCATGCATTCAAGTTTTATTCCGCGCAGTAATGTCATCTGAATGAATGTACGTTAATGCTGCATCAACTTTATCAACCCGCAATAATAGTTTTGTCCTTTTCTTCCAACTCCTGCGATGAACTTTTCAATACGTTTTTGTGATGCAACACTTCATCCGTATTTATATGGCCTTATTATTATTATTATTATTGTTTTTAATTAATTAAACACTCAGTTTGTTTTCACGTGACCTTTCATATGACAGACTGTTGAGCTGTGAATACAGTTGGTATATCATGATGAATTTTGCAATAAAAAGTGTAATATTTGCAGTTTGACCAGAGTGTGTTGACTCCAACTGGGTTATATTCGAGGAAAAAGATGTTCTGACAAATCAGCTTCCACTTTTGATTATTGATTGTGTTTCTTTATATATTTTTTCTTTCCATTTGGTCCCGCGTAATAAATTAAAGAAAGTTTGCGTAATTTTAGAAAGTACAAAATTCTGTCATCATAGGTTTTCTTTTTAAAATGAATGCTTTTTTTTTTAACAAATTAATGTTGACAACTTTTTTTTTTTACTTGCAGTAAAGTGGACCGAGGTGGAGCAGGAAAATGACCCCAGTAACTTTATTTGTTTAGTAACGAAAAATAGAACAGCGGTGTGAAATAATCCCGAAAATTCCTTTTAAACACATAAAATAATTTACAGCAACAGTTCACTTTCCTGCGTGTTCATCTTTTTATTCATCAACGTGTACTCAGATATTTTATTTAAGTAAAAGTAGCAGTGCTGCAGTGTAAAAATACCCAGTCACAAGTAAAAGTCGTGCATTCAAAGTGTTAACTCAGTGAAAGTACAAAAGTTTTAGCATCAAAATAAACTTGAAGTTCCAAAAGTAAAATTACTCATCATGCAGAAAGGCCTACATCAGAATACTATTGGATTATAAACATTGATGCTTTGCTGTGTTCATCACTTTAATGTTGCAGCTTATGTTGTAGCTTATTTTTAGCACGTTACTGCTTATGATCATAGTTGATTAGTTAATTTGTATTAATTCTATTAATTTGCAAAGCAACTAATCTGTCAGATAAATGAAGTAAAAAGAACTTTATTTGCCTCCTTGTGAAGTGGAGTTGAAGTATAAAAGTAGCACAAATGGAAGAACTTCAAAATTGTATTTCAGTACAAGTACTTGAGCAAATATACTAAGGTACAGTTCATCACTGAGCCTCAGCCTGTCTGCAGACTTTGCTGCCTGTCTGACTATAAGTTTGCACTGAAAACTCTGAACTGTGTTTTTAAACTTGAAATACCCGCAGACACAGTTTGTCCATCATTCGTCTCTTAGAACTGTACTTAGACATTTAAATATGTGAACTCCTCTCAGGCCTGATTTTAACACACTCTGTTTAAACCATTGCTTGATAAGTAACATTAAAGAAGGTTCAAGAAAGAATTTTTATTCTGACTTCAATTTCATAACTAATTATTAGAAAGACAGTTGTTAACGTTACTAAAAATGTAAACAATAGGGCAAAATCTTGTCTTTAATCAACTAAAATATTACTTTTAAATATAATTATTGAACAATACATATAATTCCATGCAGTGAATTCAGTTTGGATCGTTGAACAAATAGCAGCAGCGAAAAGGTGAAAAATCATATGGTACCACTTTATACATAAAGGCGAAAAGATTTTGATGTCCATATTCAATTTTTATGACTAAAAGACATTTATGTTCAAAACAGTTACAAACAGCTTAATGTGAAACCCACATCTATAAGGACTGCAGGGATGTTTCTGGCAAAGTACAGTTCAATTAGGGAGTTTTTTGTTTTGTTTTTTTTATTTAAGTGGGGGGAAATAATTAACATATCCAAAACAATGAGTGTATTAATTAACAGAATGTAGTAAAAATCAGGTTAATGTTTGTAGCGATTCATACATTCCACCAATGTAGAACTTCACATTACTGCTCCTCCAAAATAAAATTTAACCTTAAAAAAAAACTTTAAAAATATATGTATTAAAGTTTGTTCCCTTGGTATTATCTACTTTTTTCCTTGTAGGTTTTTTTGTTTGTTTCTTTGTTGGTTTAATGCAGCAGAACTACAGTATAATGTTAGTAATTCTTTAAAGAAAACCCAAAACCCTGCAGGAAAAGACACGACAGAAAAACTGCATTTATATGTGGCCGTCAAAAAGTTCGTCTCACATCCTGACTGCTTTTAACAGTAAACAAATTGATATAAAACATAGAGGTTTATCATTTGAACTTTGCTGCCTCTTAATAAAAAAGTTTGGATAATTTATTGTTACATAAAATAAAGGTTGGACTATAGGGACAACGTTTGGTCAGCTGCTTGTAAATTTTAAATTGAATGCGAGTTGACAAAAAGTCTTATATTACAACAGTTACAGTCTTTGGGTTTACTGGGCAGTGAACCTCTTGGTGAGTCTTTGATATGTTACAGAGAAGTAACAAATAAGGCTGGAAACAGCTTCTTTGGAGGAGAAAAAACAGAAGCAACCAATGACAGACCAGATTGCATGTCTATCAGTTTATACATCATCAGCTTTGTGTAGCAGGATGTACATTTTCTCACCGCACAAGCAATGTGCAAAAAGCACCCTGAGAGAGACCAAGAAAAAAGTTACATCGTGACATTGTGCCCCATATGTCACATGCATTCACACCGTTAAGACTGACAACTTCTGCCCTTGACTAACAGGAAGCTCCTGTGTTTTTAATTTCAAAGAAAATCTGCTCACGTCAGAGAATCATCACAAGTTTTTGTTGCAGGTCTGAAGGTGACGAACACAGTCAGAGGTTCCCCCACTATGTGTTTGTCTTTGCAGTTAGAGCGTGCACGAGTGTAGCTGAGTAATGCATCTCCGCAGAGACACAGAGCGAGGGAAATAAGAGAAATGTGTGTTTAGGTGGACTTGCATCAGTGCTGCTGGAGAGATTTTTCCTAAAGGGCCCAGCAAGCTGCACTTACACACCGTTTCCGGGTCACTTCCCCCTTCAGTGCTGGAGCCTCTCACTGCTTTCTCCCTGTCACAGCCATTCAGGGCCCCGTCGCTGTTAACCTGTTCACTCAACCACTTAGTCTGCCTGCAAATCTGTTGTTGTCTCTACTAGATTCCTGTCCACCTTTGCAATGAGCGCCGCGTTGTACTGTATCTCATTATTCCCACAGAGGAAACGAGCTGTTGTTGAACGTGTTGTGTCAACAATGCAACAAAATGAAGAGAGGAAAGAAAGGAATAACTCTGCAACACTGTTGATCCTTCACACATTAATATGCTACTGAGCTCGTCTGATTGGTCTAAAACTCTGAAATATTTTTTTTAAATGGAGAAACAGTTGTCATTCTTTAAGAATCTAAAAAAAAAAGGGATAAACATGTATTAACAGGCCATTTTTAAAGTTTTTTTGCACTCTAGTATTTGAATAAATTGAAGCACAATAAATTACTATTAAGTCTTCCCATTCATTTAACTGAGAGGGATTTTGTCATTGCAGGGCTAAAATATCTATCAGTATAATTAGTAGCAGGATGCACTATACATTCTTTTTTTTCATATTTAGAAGCATGGTACCAACTGTAAACTACTGCAGATCCCTCTAAGCCTTTAATGCCGCACAGTTGAATTGGATTTTAGCAGCGTATTGTCCAACAGACTGGCAGGGGCCCTTTGATAATGTCAATAATCCAACTCAGATAACGATTCCCTCCCTTCTTTACCACCGTTCACATTAATCCCATTTAAATTCATAGCGTTAATTAAACTGTAATCAGTGTGAATGAAGTCAGTAATTGAGGATATGAATGCTAATAAGTAACGGCAACAGTATATTACATTACAGTGCATTTAGAGAAGTGATATTAAGTAAACTTGTTGTAAAAGATCTAGTTCACTACTATCAGCTCTGTTAATATACAGTATGTGGTGTATATTCATCCAGTTGTAGAGACAAAATCATGTCTGCACTGTCACATCCTGGACAAAAATTTAAAGTGACCTGTTTGTGTTTTAAATCAGAGTTTTGCAAAATTAAGTTTGTAAACTCTGTTGCAAGCTTGCCTGCAGATTTAATTCATAAAGTTTAAATATTTAACAAGTTTATTCATTATGAGTGCACAAACTTAAATGTTCAGACTTAAAAAAAACTGAGCCTGCAGACACAGAGGATTATTAAAGTATTAAAAAGTGTGTGTGTGTGTGTGTGTGTGTGTGTGTGTGTGTGTGTGTGTGTGTGTGTGTGTGTAGAAACTTTTCTATTTTCAAACACACCACTAAACATGTTAAACTAGCACAAAAAATTAGTGTTAACATTTGGTTTTAGGGTTAAAGGGCCAGTCTGTGATTTTAATATAAATATAAATTTAAAGTATACGTTCTAATTAATTTAATTGTTTAAGACACTAATTGGAAATCATCATTTTGTAAATAATTTAAAATAAAGGGCTAATTTTACTCCAGTGTTTGCAAAAATTTGTAAAGTAACTAATAATTAATAAAAAATATTTTTTTATTTTCTTGTGTTAATTCTGTGGGTTTTTTGTTTGTTTATTTTCTATTAATTATTCTGGGAGTGGAGTGACACCTTTGTTTACATCTGGATCACTAATTGTGCCGTTAATGTTATAACTGTGGCGACTGCAGGTTAAAGGTTAAAGGTCACGGTCGGACGATGTGCAGTTCTGCTTAAAATTAGTCCGCAGGAGATGAATGTAAATCAATACAAATGTCCTCACAAGTGTAGTAGCACAGGTTTGTGTGCAGAAGTGCCCACTTGGTGTGTCTTGAGTGTGTCTAAGATGGAGGTGGGGAGGTGGGGGGAGTGTGTGGGGGGTTCGGGTGGGGTTTACAGTCGCCAGACTTCCTGACTCTCCCGCTGTCGGACACTTGTGAGCGCAGCGTTGGCTCTTTGTGTCTCAGCACTCTGCTCTGCAACCACAAGGTTCAAGTGACCCCACCGGCTGCCTGCAGTCTGTGCTGGGCTGGGCCACAACCCCCCCCCCCCCACACACACACACACACAGACACACACCCCACCCAGCCTTGTCTGTCACAGGCGAAGAAAAATCCATTAAAATCTCAACCTGATCAAAAAGACGCCCAAAGCCAAGACACCACATGCACTCATTTAGGGCTATCGATGACTGCCGAGCATTGTGGGGTAGCTTAATACATGCGATTGACTTACTGCCAACAGTGGCAACAAAGACTGTTTTTCTACAAAGAAATAGAGCTGCGAGTCTGGCAGAGTTATTCCGGGCTGATGTGCACCTCAAGGCCATCCAGAGCTGTCAGCACGTTCCTCCAGTTTGACCATCAGCAAACCGCACGGCACATGGTTTCCATTCCGTGTTAAATGCATGAATGCCGGGCGCTATTGTTTGAAATCATTGATCCCCAAATTGCAAGTGATGATGCGGTCCCACTGAATGATTGTGGTGGGAGTTTCGCTCATGCCATTAGCATGCAAATATGGAGATGTGACCCGACTGCTATGGCTTCGTTTTACCATGAGCTCTGTGTGAAGTCATTTTAGATCAGGTCCAAAATACAGCCGGAGTGAATTGGGACCAATGTTTGTACATGCTGCAGTCACATTAGTGCTGGTTTGTATTATGTTCTCTACACTTGCGCACGTGTGTGTTATCTTGAGGATCATCTTGTCTTCGTCTCAAAGAGGTTGACATGTTGTCATATCTCATTTCATCTCCTTAACACAGAGCGACAACTTTGATTGAGATTTCCACCTCAATCATTCACCACCGGCCTCGTTCGTAACTAGACCCGAACATCTCAACAGTTGTTTAATAACCCAGATAAGGAGCCATTAAATCCATGCTCACAGTACTTGGTGCTCCACGCTGAAAAACAGGCCTGTTTCGCCGTGAGCTTTCTTTGCGCATTCTCAGATGGGATTTTATAATTACGACCAATTACCGTTGGAGCTGCCCGGAGGTAGGCTGGTTCTGGAGCAGCCAGCGAATGTGAAGACTGAGCTTAATTTTCTTGATGCATCAGAAGTGAGCTCTAACTGCTGTAAAATACTACAACTGGTTTTCTTCAGGCTAATTTTGGCAAATAGCAAACAGTGAGAGTTGGCAGGAAATGTGAGGCAGGGAGTATTTTAAGAGCTGCCAGAAAACAATTTAAACACCAAGATGATAATTAGGGCAGGCGATAAGGCCAACACCTTCTATCACGGCATGCGTAACTTTATATCACGTTAACAGTATATATCATGATAAAGTAACTGTTCTGTAAATTCAATGAAGCAATACATCACATTTGATCATCTTCTGTTTTTTAAGTCTGGAACTTTGATGCAAAGCAGCAAAAGTCTCAGAATGGGAGTTTTAAGGTACCTGAGAACAATATTTTCTAATGTTACAGGTTTCCATGTCCGCCTAAATCACATTACCTTGTGAGGCAGCTGGATTCACAAGACCGCACGACAGTCAAAAAGAGAATCCGGCCTTAATTTGCTTCATAGCCTGCCCCGAATAACTCCTGCTGTAGAGAGGGTTTTGCCAAATTTCTACCTGTGGATACATATACCGTCATATTGTCCAGCCCTTTTGTCAGTGTAATTTTAAAAATCAAAAATAGTTCAGCCTCTACACCAGTGGCTCCCAACCTTTTTCCTTAAGGGACCCAGACACTTCACTATTGCTCTGTTAGCTCTTTTGTTGTTTAAACGGCATACCTTTCCAAAGCAGGACGAGGCTGTTTAGTTAAGGTTCTGTGAACATATATATATATTTATTCAACACATTCTCACTCTGACCTCGTCGCACATTGACGTTTTGGTCATGGACTTTCCACGTCCACATACGACGTGCAAGGTACCCTGGGTGTATTGGTTGCGTGTCAAGTTCCCTTCTCTCAAGATACACTTCCGCAAACTGACGTTTTTTTTTCTTTCAACAACAAACACACGTGGTTGGGTGTAGGCAACAAAAGAAAGTGGTTAGGTTTAGTACAAAAAGAACGGGATGGGAACACCATTCTCTCGGGTGAAAGTCGGTGTATATTGGACCCATCCACCACCCCTACCACGTAACCCGCTCGGACTTTCACAGCCTTAACTTTCATCCTGTCCTGCCGTGTTTCCCCCTGACGCTGCTGGTTGCAGTTAAACTAACAGCAACTGGTAACGTATCATGCCGACATTAAAGGATGCCTTTTTAGCTGGATTCTGACACCGCAAGTACTGCCCAAGCGCCCGATTTTGACGACTCTGGAGTGAGACTGTACTCGGTTATTTATTTGTCTATTTACACCCCTTAAAATCAAGAAGGTTTTGCAGCCCTCCATGCAGCTCTGATGACCCCTAGTGGGAGTCAAGACCCCCAGGTTGGGAACCAGTACTCCAGTACTACTACACCAGACCAGTTTGTCAGTGTAAAGCCTCAGATATAATTTCCTAACAGATGGCTGCACGGACATTTCATCTTACGGCAAAACCATATTTTCCCAAACTGTAGGGGGCAGTGTATCGAAAACTCATGCCTACAGCATGGTTCTGCTGCCAATCCACATCTGTGAAGTTAAAAAATCTCAGATGTGCACAGACAATCGAAAACCTGTCTATAAGAACCAGCTGAAGGGACATGTCTGATGGTTTGCCTCATTTTGGCTTTACAGACTCTTGTGACCCTCAAGGATGCATCAAGGATAAATTGAGCAGAAGAAAGACCATATTTCAACAGATAAACCCTGCTGGACAGTAGAGGTGTACAACTAAACAAATCTTTGACAATGAATCCTCGGACTGAGTGTAAAACTGTTAAAAATGCCTCAAATTACATTGAATCCATGACTTCAGTAAAGTTGCTCAGAAGCAGCACCCTAACTTTCTAACCATATAAAAAAGCAACAACATGAACTCAGTGAGCTTGGTGAGGTTAGTGAATATGAGTCTTTTTTCTAAACTGAAATATTCAAGAATGCAAGACAATTCCTAACATCAGCCTCTAGTCAAGCTCTAGTTCCCTTCCTGTTGGTTTTGTAGACACGATAAAGGATAAAAAGAGTATGTCCTTCAGTATTTTCACAGCAAGGGTTTCGCAAACTCTGAAATATTTTAAGGTAAATGATTAAAAGAATCCAGTGAACAACCTAAAATCTTGAACTTGAACCTTTCTGTCCACCTGCCACTGATGCTGGTGGACTCCAAAATCTACCAGCCACTCGAGATTCACATGGCTACCATTACTATTGCATAGCCGATCGACCTCCGGGTCACAAAATCATTTCTCTGACCTCTGGACCACTGCTAGCCCATGACAACTTGCATGATATGTAAAGGAACAACATGCAACACATGAAGTGGAATCAAACCCATCTTCACCCCACTAATTCACCATAAAATCCTGAAACAGCCTGATTTCTGTCTTTAATTTCTTTCTCACCCAAAGCAAAATGTTTAATTGTGGTGACACTATCATACAGTCAAGTTAAATTTTGGCCGCCTCAGAAATCGCTAAACAATGAGCAATAAAAACAGCAACAAACAACAACTTGAATAATGAGTAAAGATGGAAAACATGTGACACATCAGACGACACCCACAGGGATGACAATTGACAATTTTATACTTTTGGCACAGATGTGCTAATTTGACTTCAGAACAAAGTTAACAGATTTTAAAGGAGGAGACACTACGGCTTATGTTCGTGTTTTATTTCTCTGGGTGTTAAAGATTTATCAGATTTTTTATACACACTTTTATTGTGCACATATTAATTCTCTGAAATGTGATTAGAGACTGTGGTTTTCTTCAATCTTTGTAACAAAGGCACCCTTTGTAAATTGTTTATAAGTTCTAACTAACTTCTCATAATAATTTAATATGCTATAGGCCAGTTAAGCCATTAATAAGAACATTTGTGTTGCAAGGTTGTAAAAATAAAATCCCTTTGGATGGTGTTTTTCCAATAAATGTCGGCGATCACACAGCAAAGATGCTCATGGGTTTCCCACTTAGTAATAATCCATCAAATATGCAGTCACAAATATTATTAAGTCGTTAATAAAGGGGTTTAACAACGCTCCATCATGTCATCCCAATGGTGAATCAAGTCATGCAGGAGGATGAACATCAGTCAAAGGAGCTCTTTACAACCTGGCAGAAGTTATTCTGTTTAATGGCTTATGATGTATAAAGATGTATTAACCATAAATAAAGACTTTTTTCCACATGTCTGTGTCCCAGTTTCCTCGTCACCTCTCTGAAAACTCTGCAGTGGTGTACTAAGCTCTGGCTAAGAGGGTGGTTTTGTTCAAAGGACTCAGTGACGCTGCACTTTACAACATAAACAACACCCCATTCATTATGACTCGTAACTTGATAGCGACCGAAGGGGATCTGGACCCTCTCGACAGGCTTTCAGAGGGCTTATTGATCCATTAATTTCGTCGACTTCAGTGGTCTGCAGTGACAGAGTGCCTCTGTAAAGTGAATGGGGGCTGAGGGGATTACAATGACCGTATCTGATGAAAAGGTCCTGCATGAGTGGCGACGACATAAATAAAGCCAAAGGTCATCCATCTTCCTCTCTCAGGATCTGGTCTGCTGTGTCGAGAGGTATCTCATCTCATCCCCAAAGGCCCCCTAGTGGCAAATATGCCACAGCAGTGGAGAGCGGCCAAATGTCAGCATATGCTCTTCACACTTTGGGGATGAAGAGCAGGGAGGAAGCAGTGGGAAGACCATGACACCTGGGGGATACTATTTTGTAGGGGTGTTATAAAATTTACCGTTTGGTTCAATATGATATAGTTGTATCACGGTTTGGTACGTTTTCGACACAGCAAAAAAGCAGAAATGCCAGAGAAATTTCCTTGATTTTGTAATGTTATTTGTCACTACGAATATGTCCATTGTTACACTCCTACTTTTTTGGCACTTACATTTGTACTTCTTGCTATTTAAGGGTCATTATTTATCATTATCTCACAAGACAGTCCAGTTGGGAGCTGTTCCAGAGCTTTCGAACATCAGCAGAGCATTTTAAGGATCTCTCGTCCAAGTCGGCTTAAAAATTTAGATTGAAAGTTCATTCTAAACATCATATAAGGGCAGGTGTTGTGCCGTGGGCAAAAACTCTGGTACATGCCCAAGAAGTAGGCCGACGCAGAAACAAAAAAGGGTCTAAGAGGGAGAACGTCAGCAGTAGTGATATCAATGTACTGTTAAATAAACAAAGTAAAGATTTGATTTTCCAGAGAGTCAAAAAAAACCCAGTGAAACATATATGATGCTGTGAATGCTGTGTCAGCAGAGGAATGCACAGTAACTTTTTTTTACGTTCCTCATATTTAAAAGGTATGTTTCCTTGTGTTGGACAATTTATGGACTGTAAAAACAAGATGATTTTTTTTCTTATATTGGTAAGAGTGCTCCGAACCACTCGTAAAACTTTCTCTCATCTTAGAGCAAAAGTAATAAAACAATGGTGAATTCAAGAAATCAATGGGCACTAACGAAACAGACACAAATCGTGGAACAAACAAAAGGAAGTTTGATTGCATATCTCTTCCTCTAAGTCATAAACACATTTATTTTATGCCTCAATACATGCATTTTTAAATAGCATTCATATTAAAAGAGACCTTTGGGCATTAATATGTATAGAAATGATTAAATACTTTATCTTTAGGCTTACTGACTGGTCAGTTTTTTAACCAAACCAAGCAAAAACACCTTTTGTTCACTAATGTTGCATGGATATAAACATACTCGTGCACTGTTTGTTCGTGTATCTATGAGAAGTAATACACCAGAATTTGTATATATCCCACATAATCGCGAGGGCTGCAATCATGTGAACTGACGGGGGTATAGAAGTAGTACACAGAGCATAAGTCTGAGTAAGGATGCATGTTGGGGGACGTATCTTTACATTAGGTGCGTAAGGTAACGACACCCAACCATGACTCTTTTCTTAAACTGGTAGGGGTGCTTATTTGTTAGATATCAAACCGTTGGTTTCATTTTATGTATTCTACATACATTAGAGACCTATGCCAACTTTACAACGACAGATTTTGAATGTAACTTTTTTTAATATCTTATTTTATGTATTTACTCATTTAGTTTCATTTCAAATTGCTTTTTTTTCCTAACTAAGATTATTTCTTGGGCTGCTGTTTCAAATTAATCTCCCTTCTGGGAATCTATTAAATTTTATCTGATGACATCTAATTTCATCTTATCTCATCTCATGTCGGACACCTCAGTCTTTCCTGTGAAGGAAGGTGACGTCTGCTATGACGAATATCACACCAGCGTGACACTTTTTGGTAACAGATGTAGGCGAGTGTAAGAAAAACGACGTCTCCAGGGGCAGAGGAGCATATTGTGCCCTGTGTTTGCTGTGCTATCCCTCTGTGTATGGCAACAACAGGTCATTTCATTGTGGCCTCTGAGATGAAAAGCCCTGACCTTGCAGGGCACTGGTCTAGCCAACTTTAAACTACATGTCATCTGATCCAGGATCAGATGTCAGCCGCTCCACACAACGACACAGCTGTAAGGAGCGGTAATAAGACGAGCAGTGCCATTCAGAATGACAGAAGTTATGAAAATCATTTAATAAGAACAATATGGAAGAACCTCGACGCCCAAGATGACAGAATCCACCTGGCCTATCAAGCTGTCCTCGTCTTTAAGATCAGTGTACATGCTCTGTTACAAAAGACACACTGAAATCAATAGTACAAGTTGGAGGAAACAGATACTTGAGACTAATGGACACTGGGAATTGCGGCTGATGGGCGCAAAGGGCTGAAATTCATATTGATACGGACATCACAGGCCAGTGGGCTCCAAGGGGGCGAGAGGAGGTCACAGGTTGCTTTGACAGCCTACCCCCTCTTAATGGAAGCCTATCGACTGAATTGGGAAGAAGCTACTGTGACTGAGCGGGAGGCACAGAGTCTGCATATGACTGCGGTAGAATAATAGTGTCTGTATGGGCGCTTGGACATGTGCACCTTTTATGTGTGTGTGAATGCAGATATATCAGTTTCTTAGCTGTCCCGTGGGACTCTCTGTCTGATCAATAGCAGGTTATTAGTCACTCAATAATACCTTTTTCTGCTCAGGACCAGGATGGCATATGCGCTGAAATCTGAAAATGACAATCTTGGTGTTTGTGCTCCAGTATGACATAATCAGAAAATGCTGTTTGTTTCTCAGCTTGATCTTCAGTACCAATTCTGTCATACTGTAGCTGCAACCAGAGGAAAAAGCTTTTTAATTCCTGAGTCCCTCAAAATTTTTGATATATGCAAAATTTTCTCCTTAAAATTATTTTAAAAAATTGTAAAAAATATCAACATTACAAAACTAATTTGGAGCTTAAAGGTTAACTTTCATTCTTGTACAACTACCACTCTTCTGTGACACTGACTCACAGTGCACCCACTTCAAACATTATGACCTTATTGAATGGGCATTATTAGAGGTTATCAGTCATAGATATGGGTTAGAAGGGGCCTGCTACACCTACTGGTAGGTCCAGAAGGCTTTTATCTGCCCATTAAACGGCTGTGTCTATTGTTAAGTGGTGACCTCTCATGGCTGTTTAAGTTATGACATGAGCAAAGGAGGAAGTCAAGTGATGTAACATTGGGACAAAGAGCAGGAAGTCCATGTCGGGAGGGAGCTGACGTGGTGGAGAAGCCAGACAAACACAAAAAAACTTTTTGAAACCAAAAATCAACACTGATGTAACCTAACTGTCGTACGAAAGTTCGTCACGTTGCCTTATCTCGTGTTGGATTAGGTCATGTCATGTCACAAATGAACTTACTATATTATCCCAAACTATGACCTTTTTTTCTTGACCTAATCACATAATATTGGCGCCCAAACCTAACAAAAGGGAAACTTAACAAAACTGCTCCCGATGACAAGTGATAACGACCATTTAATTGGCTTTTTGGTGGTTCCCATCAATTTTGGCTTGCGAATGAAGCAGTCTCACACCTACGTATTTAAAGCTTTTATATAATGGCAGATGATACCAGAATTAGTCCTGGATTATGACGATTCGATGATCTGCATTTTTCTTTTTGTGTTTTTTTTTTTTTTTGGTTATTGCTATGTTTTGTATATAATGTTGATTTGTTTATGTACTATGTTGTATCTTTATTGCTGCAGTATGAGTGTAGAGGCCAAGACAAATTTCCCTCTTTGTGGGATAATGAAGTTAATCTTGACCTTGATCTCTTTGTTTCATTTGAGCCAGAATTGGTAACACTATCTGAAATAAACATAAGAACACAAATTTGCTAAATTTTTTTTTCCTGACCCATCAATCATTTCAGATTTATCTCATCACTACCTGATTGAGTCCTGACGCCCAGGTTGGCAACCACTCTTTTAGAGTACTTTTTAAATACTAGTGTATTCAACACGAGTGAGACACTGCTCAGTAGTATGTGTAATTTTACTACGGGTCCATTCAATATATTGGACTTCCTCCAGTATTTTCTGGATTTCTGAATTAGCAGGAGGCTAAACAATGAGAACTTGTGCTTCAGCTTGCAGGAAACAACTAAACTGTCTGCAACCTGTGATGTGCATGTATACAAAGTGCTGACTCAGTATGTGACTGTAGTGTGAAAGTGACAGTTAATTGACAGCTGGTGTATTTCCTGCTGATTTACCCTCCTCTTCCAGGCAATTGGCGGCAGGGCGGTAACTTGACCCACATCTCTCACCACAAAAATGTCATGATTTGCTCTGTAACCATTTTGCTTCCTCCTGAACTGGCGGCATGTGCTCCGAGCTCGGCTCTCCCCGAGGGCCGCGCAGCTGTGCACCGCTCAGCTCATCCAGTGTGACAGCCCGAAATCACAAGTGCAACAGCCCAGTCATGGGAATTTATCATCGGTAAACACATATCACTGAGCAATCAGCGGCTGAGTGGAATACAAGTCGAGCTGTGGCTGATGCAGTGAAAAGGACAACTACTCCCCAAATAGGGATCATTGAATTGTGGGCTAATAGCCTGAATGGCAGCCTGCCAGGTAGATGCACCTGCGGCCCTTAAACAGGCTGTGTCATCACTGCAGTTAAACCCTTACACATGGCTTCAGAGTACCAAGAGAACCATTAACTCACAGCTGCTGAGAAACAACCTTTACACTCAATAGCACAACACTTTAATCTACTCCTACAGTGTTCCACATCAACAAACTGTTTGTCCTGTAGCTACAAAGACAGAGGTATGATACGCTAACTGTACTAACACTCGGACGACGCTTCATGTGACCAGTCCACTTTAACAGACTAGATTCATCCCCTAAGTATACGTACACACATACACGTTTCAACACAATTGACTAATTCAAACCCTGCTCTATTTTGTGCCTGAAAAACTCACAAGCCGGAAAGCGTGTTGCATTACAATGAAAACTAGCAACAATTAGCTATCATGCTATTGACCGCACCATTAGTGCATAATTAAGAGTGTTTTTCACAAAGTGTGGACTCGAGTCAGACTCAAGACACAAATTTGATGACTTAAACTCGACTTGGAAAAAAATAAAATACTCGCAACTCGGGCCTAAAGTTGAAAAAGAATGCTATTTAAAAAGTGTGCCACAAATCAACTCATTTCCCTTTATTTCCTGAATGAACTATATTTTTACCTGTTTATTCAACAAGGACATAAATGCATAAGACGTTGCTTCATATCTAAAATACAAAGTAGCTGTAATGCATACAGGTTTCTAGCCATGGCTAATTTGCAACCCCTGTCCCTGGTTAGGCTTTTAGAATTAAAAACAGGAAGTGTAAGATCACTGAGCATTACTGGAGTAATTCAATACAGTAATACAAACCAACATATACAGTAAAATACGGCAAAGACCAAGTCAAAGAGGAGACCACAAAAAGACCAGAGACAAAAAAAAACAATTAACATTGACTATGTTATGTAAGTATTAGGTCTGTGTGTGTTTGTGTGTATGTGTACATGTCCACTCATGTACATCCATGCATTGTGCTTAACCAGATGTGTATGCATGCGTTTACATGTGTGATCTGTTTATGTTCTGTTCATTTTCACTTCATTCTCTGTTCATCCACTTTGTTTGAAACAATCCGAAAGCATCCAGTCAAGTTGCGGGAGAGAACCATGAAGAGCCAACGTTATGTTACTTAACACCAGCTGGGAAAAATGATGACAACTATAATTTGTTTCGAATACAAAAACTATGCGGTGGTGAACAAAAAGTAAATTGCAGTATGCAAAATGTTCTGGTTGAAAATTATAGACAAAGACGCAACAACTTCCAACTTTGTTCCAAATTTGAAGTTGCACAAAGAACAGTAAGTCAGTGCTAAAGTTAACACACTTAGCTAGCTACTGCCTCACTAATGTTAGCTTAACAGCCAAACACATTTTTAACAAACGTGTTTTATTCATGATTTGCTTTAATATATTATTTCTCTGTTGTTAAAATGGCATTACATTTGATGAAGAGCGCATTATGACTTGTTCAGGAATTGAAACTTGAAGTTCAGTACATGGGACTTGTGACATGCAAAACAATGACTTGGTCCCACCTCTGGTTTTTAATGATGTGGTTTTGATATTTATCGCTTATTATTTCTGTTTTGAATCTGAAAATTGTCATGTTACTGCTGTCATTACTACTATATTGCCAACTAATTTCTTATGAATACAGCCATGGCGATCAAACAGCAAATGCTGAATGACAGCCCATGAAATTCAAGAGGGAATAAAAGGACAAACAGGATATGCAGGCACAAATTAAAAGGTGTGTTTTAGTGCAAAGCTAAAAATACAATTTGAACAATAAGGTTCAGATTTGACACAAAAGACTTGATATTTGGGCACTATAGTCAAAGGAAAACCACTTAATACAAAGTGTTGCAGTGTTCTTTACAGCCCTCTTATGTCTTGACTGTCAAAAACTGAATGTTAGGAGCTTTTATCATAACTGTAAGTAACACAAAAAGCCAGTAATGTCTAATTCTGTCAACAGATATCAAACTCCTGCCTGTTCACCCACTGAAACCCAGTCTGGATAGAACCTCACCCTCAATCAAACATGAACGTGCCGCACTGTTTGACAGTAACTGAGACACACACGATGCTATGATATGACTGTTTTCAGAGTGAAGAATTAATCAACAGTTTCCCGCTCTGCTTACCCTCTAAGGCGGGTCTCTGAGGCAGCACTGGTCACATCAGAGCTAAACAGTGATGCTGCCTCAGTGCCAGAGCTCTGACCCATTCACCAGCTCGTTGGCCCTCGCTGGAATCCCAAGTGAAACACAATTTGTAACAGTCCAGCTATTTCTGTTTGGAGCACTCTTCCGAAACAAATCCAGTGGCTCTGGGTGATATGCAGATGCAGATGGTGCAACACAAACTAACTGCTCTGTTAATTGCTGCATGATGTACATTCAGCGACCATGTGCAGAAACATGAAAATGCCAAGAAGTCAACAACAATGATGAAGAATCGCTGTATGCGATAAGACTGGTGACGGAGGCTTGAAGATCCTCCACAGTACATCTCAGCCGCCAAATGGATCCGGCATGACAGCAGCCTGAGGTTGAACTCTCATCGCGATCCAACGCTCAAAAGACTCTCATACAACCTGTCATCTGCTATCCAAGCCACTATTAGCGCGGCTGTCGACATTACTCATCAGCTGAGATGAATGATGTGCAGCAAAGGCCACAGTTCACGGCCACTTCAAACTGTCAACAACTGTCTGAGTCAATTTAGCTGTGTGTCAAAAAAACACTGAATTTCATGCATTTTCTGCAAAAAATGTCACTTTTGACCTGAAAATCTATCAACAAATACTGAAAGTGTTAGTGTGTGCGTTTGGTGGTATTTCCAGAGATGATTTTCCCGTAAAAGTTAATGCTCATGCTTCGCAACATCACAGAACATAACTGTACACACACAGGAATTTTTGCCACTGGAAATACTGGTGTGCAAATCAGAGAATCATAAGAGTAGGTATTTGATATTGCACTGAAAATGGTTGGCAGATGAACACTAACTTTAGGCAAGTACAACCAGAACTACTAACAGCTGCTAACAGAGCTAGTGGACTTAAAGCCCATTTATACGACAGCCCATTATCCCGAAAACAAATACCCATTGCTGCAAAGGGCATTCCTCCAAAAACACACTACACACTCCCCCGAACAGAAGCACATGGCTAAATATTAAGCAGAATGATGTCATCCTACCTTCCCATGAAGCTTGCACTGGTATTTCATCACTGTTATTCCAACGCAAAAAAAAGCATGTGTGTGATATGATTGGTTGTATGTGAGGTGTTTGAGGGAGATCCACTCACACTGATGTCATATATGGGTCACCTCAAACATGAATGTTAACAGTCTAAGCAGAAAGATCAGATCTGGAGAAATAACCGAGCATTAAGTCCTGCAACGTGAACATAGCCTGAGACCCTCTGTGCCTGGTGAACACGCATGTAGCCTTTCTTTTTCACATACTAAATTTCTGTATGTTTTTCAACTTGAAAATCAGTGGGTTACTAAAAGTCTCGCCATCAGTCAGAAAAAGACAAAGTCAGAAGGTGATTCCCTGCGTTATTTCGTCTGCAGTGCTTTTAAAAACAGGTGAGTGCTGAAGTGATAGCATCAGTTTGTTCTGATATCAAACAACACTTCATAAATATCTGTGCTTACTTGCCTTCAGATCCCCTGTTGTCCAGAAGAGGCATCTAAGAGAGACGGATGCTTTCAGCCATGCATTATTCACCACTTTAATTCCACAACCCTACAAAAGAGAAAACAGAGGAGTTTGTGTTTATTTTATTCATCTCTAAAATCCACAAATAGATAGCTGCAAAATGTTACTGATCAAAGATTTATGAGCAGGCATCAAACAGTGAACCTTTGTGTTGCCCTGAAAGGGTTATGACCAATATCTGTTTCTTTCCATCAGAAGTGCCAACACTCGGCCAGTGTGAGGAAAAGAAACTAAAACTGAGGACTTCTTGTTTTTCATATTTGGACTTTTTCAGGTTAAAATGGAATTTCACTTAAAACCAAAAGATGACGCATTTATTGTATTGCATAATCTGAGGTTCAAAGCTCCTCTTGTGTGGCCTAAATACATCAGTGCAGACCCTTTTACTGTTAGTAAACAGTATGACGTTTTTTGGTGGGCGGGGCTTAGCTGGAGGCAAAACAATTCTCCACAGACATTAGCTAGAGCTAGCGAGCAAATTCTCTTGGCTTGTTTTAGACAAAAGAGGAAGATGATGTGAGTGGTACATTCAGAAATACTCATTCCGAATCCTGGAGCGCACTGTGGGACAAACTGGACCATTCAGAAATTCAGAGCGCTGTCGGGATGTACTGTTCAGTTATTATAAGTGCTAATATCTTAGGCAACTGGACTTAGCACTTACGATTACCATGACCTGGATGACTGAGAATCTTCAACTGTTCGGTTATTCTTTCGTGGTGGCTCTCTCGGCTCTCTGTCTGGGAAGACGGAGCAGCAGAGCGCCGAGCGAAATGAATGTGTGATTAACTTAGCCATTAGTTAATTCACATAGAAATATAAAGCTCTGGTTCTTCAACTAACAGGGCTCTCATTTTAGCGTAGAGCGTCAGACTGAATTTATGAATGCACCATGTCAGGTCACTCGCTCTCCAGGATCGTGAGTGTTGCTTGAATAAGTAAACACTGACGAACAAAACCAGACTGGCCGACCTGTATGCTCTCACTCAGTGGAAGCTTTGTGGTTGATTACTATGCCAATCTTACAAAGGATGACGACACTTTAACGGTTTCCTCAAGTTTGTTTTGCTATCAAAGCTAACGTTAGCTAACGCGCTAAAAAGTTAGCGTTACAGAGAAATCCAATATTCCTCTTAATACCTCCCCAATCTCTGATGAGGTGGACATGATAAACCCTTAATACTCAATGTTAATGTTATTAATCCCTACAACAGTAAATTCTGTATCTGTAACGTGAGTATTTTTGACGATGGCCGCCGTCCAGTCCTTTAGTCTTATCACATTTAACCCTAGTTGTCTTTGTTTTTGTTGACAGGCAGTGGCGGCTGGTATGGTAAAAATTTAAGTTTTGAGCCATGACTCCTTCTATTCTGGCTCCCAATAACACAACAATATGACATTTTAAGACTCCTATGTAGCCTACAGCCCTGTGGCGGAGAGTCGTGTTTTGCCTCCAGCTAACAACTGATGTCATGTGACGCTGACTCTTAAAGGGTCTATAGAGATGAAGAAATGATACTTTAAAAATACCATCAATTCCTATCCACAAATTTAAAAGGACTAGTTTGACATTTTAGACAATATGTTTATTTGTGTCCTCTGTAAACGCCTCCGGGCTCTAGCTCCGACGATTATGGCGATTATGGGAAAAAAAACATTTAAAGCGCATTTCTCAAATTGTTACAAAAGTCTTTAATTGATTATAGAGTTGATACTAAACAGACAGCACATGCTGTATTACAGGAACCCTTCCAGTGATCAAAGACATCCTGCTGTGTATTGTTTTTTTACTCTCAGGACATTTACCACTCCGACATGAAGAACAAGCAAAATAAATAAATAAATAAAAGCTGTCGGGGATGAGAGACGGTCAAAGCCATTTTTCAAACTCAATTGTGTTTAAACTCACTCATACCGAGAGATTTTCAAACCCATCCTCTCCCGTCGACCGAAGCACTCTCCAAAAATGCTTTGAGATTTAGAGGGAAGTGGCTGAACAGATTGTTATGTCACCATTAGGGAGCTGTAATAAAGTCATATTTCTTTTGCATTTTGCATGACTGGAGGGCCTTCCACTCTCGCCTGTCTGCTCCTCTCACATCAGCCTCCCTTAAGTGGAGCAGTTCTGGGCTGCAGGTTTTGCCTCGCTGCTGCCAGAGAGTGTCTGTGCCAGATAGCGTTGCATGATTACGCTACACACAATTTTGTGGACAGTGTTATAGCAGGAGAATAAAATATCTTAGGCCTCATTAAACGCCCACCCATTTGGAAATTAGAAACCAGTTATTCATCATTGGGAAGGGAATAGAGATATCAGAATTAAGTGTTTTATAACAGCTTATTTACAAGCAACAGGAAGATGGGTGAAAATGCTGTGTGACAACAACCAAAAATTTCCCATAAATAAACAGTGAATGTGCAAATTAATCTTTAAAAAGGTAAAAATGATTTTTAAAAAGTAAAGTATGCTTGTTTGGTGCTTCTCCACACCACACCCTATAGGTTTCTTTTCTTTATTGCACCCTAGTGCCAAATTCAGGCATCGCTTGCATGTCTCACAGTTTTTGGAGCAAAACTGGAAATGATTCTGATACTGATAAACAGTGACAATCAAGCGCATAAAATTCATTGTGTTTCCTCTGAGCTGTAAAACACCAAAACTGTTCTGACAGATATTATTTTTTTGCCAGGAGCTGATGCAGACAGAACAATCATGTTTTCTGCTGTATATGTGAACGTGCTATAAAAGAGCACGCTGTCATGTTAATGCTGTTCATTTTTAAGTGGTTTTCTGAATATGTGGCTCCTCATGAATATTTGACCACTTTCTAAATTAATAAAAAAAATCCTCATTTGTGAATTTTCAGGCAGCAACCATGGTTATATGGGAAATTCTCTCTCTGTCTGCTGCTTGACGCTGAAAATGATCATCTTAAATTTAAGATATTTTAAGATAAAGTTAATCTTCACACATCAGTAACCCCTGACGTTGTGACAGTAGACGTCCCCATCAATCCTGAGAGAACACCAACTGTCGCATGTTCTGTACCAATACAAATGTGGATAGCAACCAGCAGCCTCTACTATTTATATGCTGTACATCTTTTACTAAAAAGGCCAAAAAAGAAAAGAAGAGAAAAAAAAAATGGATGTACAACCTACAGAGGGAATCGGAGGTGAGTTAATGTTGGTTTCAAATATCTAACATGTTCATATTCAAATCTTTATAAGAATTAAGGGCAGTGACTGGATCTAAAGACTTGAAGGGAATCATTTTGGGGACCCGTTTTCCCTTATTTTTGTGTCTAAATGACTGATGAAAACAATTTTGAAATGGTCAAGTATTGAGAAAGAGAGTTGCAGCCGCCAGTCACAAAACAGGCTGTAATGTAACCATTCGGGGCATTTGGCACCGTCAATTTACATGAACTAAAACTGCTCGTTTTTGCCACTGACAGGCTCAGATTGTTATTATAAGTGTCTGAAAACATTATGGAAAGGATCCCCACAGGGAAATAAAACTTTTTTTCACCTTTTGCTTTATCTCATTGGTCAAGGTGAAGTCTGAAAGCTCGCTAACTTTTCAAATTGTAAAAAAGAGCTAAATATTCACTCATGACACTGACATCTTTCAGATAACTCTACTCCAACCCAACACACTCTTCATCGCACTCCTCTTTCCAACTCTTACTAATGTTTCCACCATTGTTTTTCCTGCGACAAGTCGTCTCTCGCAAGATTTCAGAATGACATCTCCTTGAGCGAGATTTAATACTGTAACACAAAATAACAAACTGACCAGCAAAGGGTAGAATCTTTTCCATAGTGTTGTTAGACGGTTGTAATAACAATCTGAGCCTGTCAGTGGCAAAAACAAGCACTTTTAGTGGATGTACATTGATGGTGCATAATGCCCCGAGTGGTTACATTGCAGCCTGTTTCTCTGTTGCAGGATGAATCGATCTCTCAGTACTTGACCAGTTTCAAAAACTGTTGTTCCCTTTAATCATTTAGCCACAAAAACATGGAAAAATACGGTCCAGGCAAGTTTCCCTTGAAGATTAGAATCTTATCACACACTGTACGATTTTATCTGCTGACTGTCAATACCAACAGACCCAGACTGGACGGGACCTGATCTAACTAGGTCCCATCAGTCATTACACACAAATCAAACAGTCATGATGTGCTTCCCCTCTTTAAGAAGCATTAGAATATGTCAGACCTGGATAGAAATTGATGAAAACAGTGACGGAGATTCCAGCTTTAAAGGTATACTATGCGAGATTGTTGGTTACTGTTTGTTAACACGCTCACCAGCGAAAATGAAAGTAAAAGCCAACGCCTGATTCTCCTTTTTTGGCGTTTCACCTTGCTGTATTATGGTTTGCCACCTGGTCACTGCCTTTTTATGACGCCCCAACCTCACCTGAGTGCTGTGAGGGTACACGCCCATAAATGTGCTGAACAATGAAAAGAAGAAGAAACTACAGGCAGAGTCTCTACACAGCCACACACTTCTTGTGGGTTATAAGTGATGACTGAGAGGGAACACTTCTGTTTGAGTCTATAGATTGTTTTTTATCGGGAAAATCCCGCGTAGTGTTTCTTTAAGTCTCTCTGTGGGCTTCAAAAAGTTGACACGCTATTTCAGCAACATGTAAACAGGAACAAATTGACCACTAAGACTCTGCAGTCTGTTGTCCTGAACCTCAACAATGTCCATGTCTTTGATATGGACCCCTTAATGACTATAGTTAGTGATGAAAAATGAAAAGTGTCTGGAGTGTCAGGTCTGTATTACCCACTCTGTGATCCCAAACGAACTTGTTGAAGGATTAGATTACCGGCCTTTCTCAAGTGGGCATAGCTGCTGCTGTGGCTCTTCGTTGTGCCTCTCTGGGTTTGATTTGAGCCAAAAGAGCCACAGGATACAACTTCCAAGGCATTAGCATTCTCAGCAGTCACCCAAAAAAATTCAGATCACGCTAGTTCGAAGTGACAGGGTGCTTAAACTACAGTACATGGGGGTGAGAAACAACCGCCTCATGCTAACTACAAACACATTATGTAAGGAGCAGTGATGGGCTCATGCCCTTTCATCTGCACAGTCTGCTTCTTACAGTATTTCCCAACACTATAGTGTTACATCTCCTGGGTATGGACATGCTAATGCCTTTTAAGCACTGAGAGTTTATGATGTGGTTCTAAACAATTTGGGATCTTGTGATGAAATGGCTAAGGAGTCCAACAAACACATTGGTGTTTTTTTTAACTCAGGCAAAACAAAGACAAGTAAACCTCCAGTGCTTAACTCGACCTGGCTGTTTATCCTATGTGCCGGCTTACATTCAAATTTGAGATTGTCAAAACATGCCGCCAGTTTTATTTTAAGTAGTAGTATTATAAGTCTTGCTATGCAGGATGTGCCAGCTCTGTGACAGATTTTACTCACAGACTGTATAAAATAATGGGCCTAACCACCATGACATCACCCATTGGTTTGTGGGCTCCCATTTTGAAGACACGGGTCTGGCATTCTGGCCGTCACCATCTTGGATATCTGGAGCCAGAAGGGTCCATGTTTGGACAAGAGGGTGGAAATAACCCCAACACCAGCTGCTAGCTTGGTTAGCACAGTGCATCTACAGGCATAAAACTATCAAATAAAATGCAGATAACCGGAACAACTGAGTATCCAAAATATCCAATTCCTTACAGGGTCTTTTATTCCAACCAAACGCTGAATGAGATGTTTTTAGGTGACCTAAACGTTTAAATTAACTTTCATGAACAGAACACACTAACATAGCAACAGCTATAGTTACATCCTTAGTTTGAGAATCTAGGGTTATACCGAGGTTACATTACCTGACAAACTTTGTCACCGTGGTGGCAATTTGTCAACAGATGGCACCCACCTGAAGCTCAAAGCGACCATGCCCTTACTTATGCATAACTTCAAGCCTTGATAACATTTAAGTGGGTGAGTTATATAAACATTGGGCTTTTTAACATGAGGTTTATGGGGATTGACTCGCTTTTGGAGCCAGCTTCAAGAGGGAGGCCATTTGAGAAACTGTTTTTGGCACTTCCACGTTAGCTTCATTTTTTTAACCCCCGAGATTGCTGCTGGATTTTACTAACAAGAGGGAAGTCCTGACGATGCTAGCTACGATGCCTGTGTGTTTCATAGTAGGGAAACATGAGTACTAGGTGTTGCTCATTGTTCCGCTTTCCGGCTGATACAAAAGACCAAGTGTCACTAGATAAAAAACATCAGGTAAGACAATGTGAAATTTGTGCGTAGAATATAGCTAAGTTACCTGCCAAGCTCGCTAGTTGGCGTAGCTGACGTATATTGTGCGAGACAAGAGATGGAGTTCACTAGGTGGTTTCAAACAAAACTAAATGGTACCACGACCAACTTGCAAAATTATCTTTCAAATTGACAAACACTATGTGTAATTTATGGCACAATTCAAACACTGTTCACTGTTGACAACCGTACATACATTTTCCAAAATAAAATCCCATGGTGGACACTGGGAGGAGAGCGGTGACTGTTTGTAACCTTTTTTTAGTACTTTTACAGCATTTTTGTATTTGTTGAGAGTAAAGTAAGGCTTCCTACTTTTCAAACAACATTTATATAATTTTTCGAGACTGTATTCTTCAATTTTACTATTGTGTATTTTAGCTAGTTTTCACCTGTTTAACTGTGACAAAATAATCCCACATAAAGGTCTACTTACTAGGTTTTTGTCAGAGCTTTCAATTATATGACACTGTCTTCATCAGTGTTGTCAGTGCGTCATGGTTAGAAGTTTATTGAAATGGAAGATTTCATCCAAAGCACTTCAAGGACATCTCTCACATTTGGGATAGTTGACAGCCCGGGAAAAGGCTAGTAAGTGGACCTTGAGTTGGTTTTGTTTTGCCAAACTACTACCTTCTATATGTGGAAATTGAACCTCCATGTTTAGATTTAACTCTGTTTGGAAGAAAAATAAACACAATGCAACAATAAAATGCTTTGAATTTTTGGTAAGTATGGTCATGGCACCTTTTTTATGCTTTTGTTAACTTTTTAGAGTTTTACAGACAAAGTTGTTCGAGTTGATTTCCTCTGTGCTGTTGTTCATGGTGGACATTTTCCAGGAACCATGGAGAACACATTTCAGCTCAGTAAAGAATAAAAAAAAGGTCTGAAAACAATGTCATATTTGTCAGAATCATTTTGAGGCTGCCTTCCATCATTGAACCAAGCGTTTTCCATTAATCTGTTGTCTGGCATTTATACTGAGTGTGTTTTCGTGGGAAGCCGTGCCCGCTGCTACCACCCCCTCCAGTCAAACTGGAATGACTGGTATCTTATTGTTTTTCCTTGCTCATAACCACTGTTTCAACTGAAATCCATTCATAACACATTGAAACATCCTGTTTACAGGCAGAGTGGGTTGAAAACAGAGCCCCTGACTGACTCCAAATGGTGAGAGTAATTTGGTGTAATTGCACCACGGGTGAAACCTTTGAAGACCCAGTTTGCTTTGTGACTGAAACAATGATGATTAGAGCTTGTTCACTTGTCAACTGCAAACAGTAGAGCGAACACATCTAAAGAGCAGCTCTTTCTATTGTGCAAAACTTCACATATTAAATATTTGCTTTAAAAACACTAATACAGCATTGTGTTTAACTAGTAATACAATCATACCAGGTTTATCTGCACATTTAGAATAGCCATAGTTACCTAAATGACTGACCAAGTGTGTGACCGACTATACATATTTGCATTTTAGCTGCAGGGTTTCAGCGACAAACAATATACAACCTGAGCTAACTTGAGGCTTGAAAGGCTACTGCTCACACCACATGACATAGATTACCTTTAGAGAAATCTGGGCACCTATTAACACCGCTGTTTGATCTCAATGGCACAAATTGATCCAAGGTGAAGAAATGGTGGCGTAATTATGATTGATGATGACAGAAAGGGGAAATGATTTGTGCCTTTAAATTCTCAGTGAGAATGTTGTTCCTTAGTTAAAAGTCCACAGTAGGAGATTTAGGAAGCTGTAATGAAATGTGAAGACTCAGCTGATTAGTGGTTGGACAATTTCATTATTATTCTTTAGGTCATAATTAGTGTAGTATTTTTAAAGTGAGAGGCTGGTTAACTTCCCGGTTGGCATTATGAATTTTAAAACATTTTTATTGCTTTGGTTTTAAGCTTTGTAAAACTTTTGTGCACATTACAGTCCCTCTGAACTTTGAGGCCAGTAATAATTGATATATTGACTGATTAAAATATCACTGGATATTTTTTTTTTTATTATCTTAAACAAACATTGCTGATACAAACCCTTAAATACTACTTTTCTTTTTGAAGTTGAGCTCAAAAAGTTTGAGAAAGTCCTAGCACAAGGTTCACTAAGTTTTTTTTAATATAATATTATTATAATATTTTAATATTTTTATTTCGTTTAATTGTCTAAATTAAAGAATTGTGACAAAAGCTGTATACTGAACAATTAGGGATGATTATTTGAAATATTATTGAAATAGCTATGTGGCCAAATGCAGTATCCAAATCACAGGAGCTCAATTTTTTTAATAAAGGTAAAGAAGTGTGTCATGACAAATGATTATAAATGAAGAACCGTGGCACTACAGAGATGCCCTGGCCCACAAATGATATTTCAGATGTAAAAGAACAAGCTTGTTTGGCACAGAGCCCAGCAAAAACAACATCATACTCTTTTTTTTAAGTTAAAATAAAATGCAAAAATTCCAATTAAAATCACAACTCATATCTTAATCGCAATATTTATCAAAATAATTGCAATATAATTCTTTTCTACAGACATGCTAGCTGCACTGTGAGGCCAATACTGCCCTCTACAAATTATGTTTCTATATTACAAAATTGTTTTCATAATTATGTTGTGGTGTTATGTTCAGAGACAACATTACTTTGAGTTAAAACACTATTTATGTACAGTGCTGGATTCGCAGGGAGGTGGTTGGGGTGGATGCCAGACATACAAAGTGTAGGACAGTAACACCAGAATCCCAGGTTCACATCTGGACTACTGTCTGTTAACAAATGTTAAAAAAAGGCTAATAATAAAAATATATATATTGCTGTAGTCACTGCAAGTGGATTGTGTATTGCGAGGTTGCCTATTTTGGCAGAAAACAGCTGAAATACATTGTCAGTGAACATTTTGCTGAGACGTTAAGTATCATCATTTTTGCAACTTGCCAGATATGTTAGCTAGTTACATTTCTATTATTATGTTAATGGCAAACTTCATTCATTTGGCATTATATTTTCCTTTAGAAACATATCTGCTGTTTCAAATTAGTTGTATATAAAAATAATTTCTCAAAGACAGGGCTAGTTAGGCTGCACAGAGGGTCTTTAAGCTAAATGCTAATATTAGCTTCCTAACATGCTCGCAACAACGATGCTAACAAGCTAATGCTTAGCACGTATAACGTTTAATGTGTTAGCATGCTAACGTTGGCTAATCAACCCTAACTCCATAGTACAGTTGAAGCTAATGTCATTAGTTGTGCAGGTATTGAGTCATAAACCAAAGTATTGGTCACACAAACAAACAAATAAGTAAATAAGTAAAGTCTTTAGGGTGTTGCTACAAGAAAAGTCAGAGGATAACTGAGGCCAGTTAGCTTCAATCTCAGGACACATGAAGGTCTGCACAACATCTCATGGTAATCAGCCCAACAATTATTCAGATATTCAATTTTTGAACAAGGTCCACTAGTGTGGCTAAAAATAAACTCAGTCAGTGTTCTCTGTGTCTACATTACCTCAAATATGTCTTAGGTATGTTTGTATTTCTGCAGTATCCTGTTACTTATATGCAGATAGGGATACATCTGTGACAATATTGGTCATTAATATCAGCTAATTGTTGGTCTGACTCTTGCACACAGTGTACTGAGGACAATTCCAGCTACATAAAGTAACTGTATACACTGTTTGTGCAGGAAATTGACAATATGGAGCACATTACACCCCACACACATCTGAGACACATTAATACAAGTACATTTAGGTTTATGGCCAAGCCCCATGGCTAAGCATGAGCGTGAACGAGAGCACACTTCATAAAGGATCCTGCCTGTTAACAGATGCATTAAAGTTCACACACACTTCTAGTTGCTCTGCGCTCACCCCTGACATCAAGAATATGTAAGAGATTCACACTCAAATTAGTCTATTTATGTTATGTCAACTTTGTACCCTGCTACCCGACACTCTCAAGAGGAGTTTGATGTGAGCAGCCCAAATCTGTGACATATTTACAAATGAAAAAACATGTTTGAGACAAATACAACACCACGATTGCTTTTCATACTTCCCCACAGAGACCCGAGCCTTCAACATTCTCCTCCAACAGCCTCAATTGAGCACGAAGGATTCTTATGATGGCGGGGCATCTGTGACTCAGTGTCTAGAATAACTCTCTAAATAAAGAATAAAAGCAATCTGCTCTCGTTTCACTCAATGCACCTTTTTCCTTCCCTGTTGCCAGGGGGATGACCAAATGCATTTCATATGCAAGCTTCGCGCTTCACTGCCTCCTGAGCACAGAACCGAATCATGTTCCACTTTAAAAGATGTTAATTTTACATTTTTAATGACCGGCTGATGGCTTAAGTAAGTGAGTGCCGCTTACAAGGGAAGATTTGATGTTCTGGAAATCCTCCTCCACACACCTCCAACTCCTCGTCCTGGATTAAATGATCTGTCCTGAAGAGTGAGGGACAGAGACTCCTGTTAAAAGACAGAAAAGTGCATAAATATATTCCAAAAGAGGAAAATGTTTTTATACTGAATGCAAACTACAAACAATACATTTTTGCATCACTGCTCCACACTCTACACATCATGTGTTAACGTGCTGTAGTGGAAGGAGATTCCTCAATTTCACGGCTGATTAGCCTGATGCCAGGATTATCTCCTGTTATTTTAAGGCAGATAATACAAGATTATGACTTAATGGGATCTGTGAAATCAGCTGGAACACACTCTCAAAGAAAATTCTGCAAATTGCAGTTCATGCTAGTCAAACTCTGAATTGGAGAGGTGAAACAGTTGACCACAGCTCTATATCCAAAGGGAATATTTGACGCATAAATCATCCGTGCACCACACATTAAGAGTTCACAGCTATGGGAAATTACACAGCTTTTGAGCTTGAGGTCATCAACAATTTTTGTAAACACCTTAATAGAAATTCTGCACATCCCACTTCCCAAGGGTGAGCCAGCTTCCCAGCGTTGGGAAGAAAGGTTTCAACGTGTCTCAGCTATGAGCTAAGCGGTTTATAGCACAAATTCTGCTCTCTTTTTTTAAGGTAATTAGCTTGTGCTCAATGCTGTCATATCCAGAAGTGCAGCTGCTTTTGAAAAAACAGGGCAAAAAAACAAGAGGCCAAGCCTCCCCAGGGTCAGTGCCCACCACAGCCTGGATTATGGCACCAAAGGAATCCTGGGAAGCGTGTATTGATTTGGGCTGACACTTGCTGCCACATTTAGCTTAGCCGCTGCTGACTTGCAAAGGCTTCAAGCAGTTATCTGCCATATTCTCTACTATCTTTAAAGAGCACTGAGAAATTACCTCATGCCATAGAAGATTTATCATCACATAATTAGCTCGGTGCACCTAACGGCAGATCTCTTTTGACTGCTAATACAAGCTTAAAGTTCATGTGCAGAGGACTATGCGTAATTAACTTGTTAGCATGAGCATGCTGTGACGAAACGCTGGCCTTTATAAACTGCATTTGTTTTACAGATTGTCTGGGTGCTCTGCTGTACTGCGATATCTACCGGATGCTACAGACTACACTGATACACAGTACAGAAATATTAGTCTATTGAATTAGATATGATTTCAAATGTTGCCACTCAATTAAAAGGGCATCATCAGCGGTTATCACCGTCATAAATATGGGTTAGAAGGCTCCTGCTACACCAACCAGTAGGTTCAGAATGTCGTCACCAGCGCATTAAAATCTTGTTGGCACTGGGAGCTGTTGCGTTAGGTTTCACTTTGACTTTAGGTTAGGTTTCGGAGCAAAGACTAGATAGTAAGTTTTAGTTCATCAGGGTTTCGCTTGCAAGTACATTGTGTGATGTATGACATGTGACGGCCCCAGGGAGTCCACTAGGGTTTGGTGTTGGTGTTGTTGGTGTTTGTGTTTCAGAGTGCTGGTGGCTTGATTGGTCGTGGTGATTGAAGGCAGCTGGCCACTGTCTTCAGCCCTTTAAAACCCGCCCTCCTGGGAACTTGGTGTCTCTTCTTTTTCCCCCTGGCATCATGCTGCGCTGACTGCATTTACTTCGTTCCTTAGTTTTTGTATAGTTTAGTTTTACATTATCTTGGTTATATTGTTTATTCTTGAATTTTTGTTAAAATAAATTACTTATTTTTATGGAACTCCCCATGTGTTTCCTTATTTGTGATGGTCTTAGAGCCAGACCATGACAGACAAATGACATAACTTACATATGCTACATATGACAAACTTAAAAGAGCTCAACATTCTCAACGACCGAAACCCTGGTCCCCTGTGTTTGACCCCTCCGCCGCCCTGACCAACCTCTGTTCTCAAACTTTCTTACTCTTTTATACTAGCGTTATGTCAGCCGACTTCCTCCATCACTTCCAAACAATAAACACGGCCATTTAATGCGCTGATAACAGCATTCTGAACACACTAGTTCGGTAGCAGGACCTTTCTAACCATATCTATGACCCTGATAACCACTTATACATTTAATGAAGTGATTACATTCGATACATTCACCAATTCAAAATAAAATTAATTGTAAATGTCACTGGAAACAGCAATCAGAAGGATCTTGAAAATGTAAGTATGAATTCTTTGGAGAAATGTTACTATTCTCTTTGTGATGTTTAATCGACAGCGGCCTTCTAATGTTTATCTCATCTTTCAGCACATATTACATTTACTATTAGAACAAACCTATTAGTACATGACAAACTAATTGTACATTAGTTATACAATATATAAATCTCAACTCAAGGTCTACTTACAAGTTTCTTTGGTAATTTCGACAGCATCTCACAGTCTTCCTCTGTGTTTCAGGTGTGGGTGGCACCACAGCTTTCCATTGGCTCCTGGTCCATAATTCTGGCCCCTTGCTGTGACAAGGTTTATGTCTTTGGTCACGAGATCACAGCAAACTCCACCTGCTGAAAAACACCATCAAGATGCGGTTAAAAGCTCAGAAAAGCGAGTAAGACCTTAAAGAGACAATTCCCCCCAAAGACCTGTAGTGCTGTTTACCAGTCTAGATTGTTTTGGTGTGAGTTGCCAGGTGTTGGAGATATCGGCCATATTGAGGTCTGCCTTCTCTCAAATATAATGGAACTAGATGGCACTCGGCTTGTGGCACTTCCTGTGTGGAGATACAGTTGGCAGATGTAGTTCAGTAAGAAAATAGTTCCTCAGTGAAACTGCTCACAACAAGGTCTGTGGATTATCTTGAGTAACTGGGTCATGATTTCTGGAAAGAGACATTGCTGTTGAGGTTTGCAAATGTATTTTTTGGGGTCTTTGAGCACCACAAGCCAAGTGCCATCTCGTTCCATTATACTGGAGAGAAGGTAGACATCTCTACGGCTGATATCTCCAGCACTCAGCAACTCACACCAAAACAATCCAGGCTGATAAATAGAACTACAAGCAAGAGGATAAAATATGTCCCTAGCATGAAGCCCAACTGTTGATTTTGCCAGCCATGTCATGCTAGCATAAACTTCTGCTAACACTGTGGCTTCACCTTTACCCAGTAAGTATTTATAGTGGAAAGGAGACATATGGTGTTTCTATTGGATTAACAGTAGTATTAGATACATGCCGAGGAGCATCTTCAAAACATGGAGCAAAGATCTGAATTCACCAATGAGGAAGATTAAAAGAAAGGCTTACAAGAAACAAATATGCAGCTGTCCATCTACAGCCATACAGGAAATGTCATAGTACAGAAACTGTCAGCTCAAGATTATGTGTTGCACAAGCAGATGCCTTTAAGCCTCGCACTCTTGTAACATTGTGTTTGTAATGTTTAGTGTATTTCTGTCCAGTGTCATGAGCTAATTTGACTCCTCACATGCCCAGTGTTCACATTTCTACTCAGCTGTAAACATCTCATCACCCAGTGTTGTTGCTCTGCAAGATTCTGGGCAACTACTATGTCCAAAGAGCAACCCTTGGCAAATATTCGCCTCGAATCATCCAACGCTTTACCCTTTGGAGCACCCATTGGCTTTCAGTGGCCAAACGCCATCTTATTTTATTCATGTTACGGCCCCTCTGCACCCTTTAGTCTGGCACTCTCTTGGAGCAATAGTATAAGTCTCACCCCTTCTCCTCTCTACAACTGTCGGCCAGATCTGATTCCTCTTCTTTATCGTAATGTTTTCCATTTAATTTAATTCTCTGAGTAACAGTTGTAACATCATAAGGCATCTTCTTCTGCGTCTCTGTCAGCTACAAACGCAGTTGTGGGAGCAAGCTGGATGAAATGGGCAAAGACAGCTTCACAGTCGCCAGGGGTGTTATTCTAAGATCAGGCTGGAATCAGAAGTTTTGTCGGTTTCAGTTAACCAGGGCGCTGCTAAATGGCTTAAGCCAAGCATCAGTGCACCCAGCGAAGGCTCTGAGATATTGCTGCATGACAGCTAAAGTAGCTGGGTGCATCACGGACATGTACCCAGCCTAAAGAGCCCTCGGGCTTTCTCTTCTTCATGACTGACTTTTAAGTGTTTTATCCCTGGGACACAGCGATAATGTGCATTAAGATCAAGAACACTTATTTCAATTGTGCTTTATGTTTTATTCTGGCCTTAAATCCAGCAGTGTCTAGACTGTGCTTTGCTGAGAATAGCTCACACAGGAGGATCCCATGACATTAAGTATGTGAACATTAGTCTTCACTGTTATTGTTGCAAAGAAGGAATGTTTTTTAAACTGATATAAAATGGCACGAGCAAAGCATTAAGATTTCCTTCTATAAAGATCTTTAACAGCATGAATATATACATTATAGACAGGAATTATCCCTCAGTCTCTCTCTACAGATATGTATATACATATATTCCTCTTCTTTTCAACAAATCCCTTAAAAACACCAAAACCAACGATGCATCAATCCTTCAGCAGCTTTCAAAAAAGGTTAAATCATTCCCTAAAATAACCGGGAACTCTAGTTTACTGAAACTGAAGTAAATGGTGCATTTGTTCAGGACTATTTTCAGTGATGGATGTGATGCTCTAATGAGTATTTACAGCAGCAGGACACTGTGTGTGGAGTCTTCTCAAAATAAACCGTGGTGCCCATGTTTATTGAAATGCAGGAACATGTCACACAGTGTAACAGTGTGGCTCACTGATGTGTTTTTAATAGTTTTGGAGAACAATGGAGCTCTGTGGCACAGAGGAATAAGCTCTGTCGAGGTTTGTGTACACAGACAACACTTGTTAGTGGATCAATCGTTGTTGGTTTTTGGTGTTTTCATTTGATTTGTTGATGATAAGAAGAAGAATTGCCACCCTACGGTTGTATGCCAACCCACGCTAGTCAAGTTGCAGCTTACATCTGTCATCCACATCTGTCGAGACTCATATGAAGCAATGTCAGCTGACAATGATTCAAATATGGATGTTGCTGCAAAGAAGCCACAAATACGGAAATGAGAAAGCTTCACACACATCTTCAATGCAGCAGCACAGAAGATCTATACAATCAGCTCAGTTTCAAGGTGAGCACCCAAGATTAGTGTCACCAATTCAGTATCCGACCAAAGAGTGTTTTTGCAGAACATTATGATGTCACAACGTTTATCCCATTAGACATTTGTGTGAAATTTTGTCACAATCAGCGTAAATTTATGAGTTATGGCCCAAAAACACATTTAGTGATGTCACAGTTGCCTCAACCTATGACCACCAACAACTAATCAGTTCATTCTTGAGTCCAAGTGAACGTTTGTGCCATATTTGAGGAATTTTTCCCATGGCCCTCTTGAGATATCGCATCTGAGATAACGGGATAGATGAACAACCCTAACACATTATGCCTCTGGCCACGGCTGTCGCTGTTGCGCAGGCATAAAAATGAACACCGCCAAAGTTATCCATTAAATCAATTTCTTCTGGAAGACATGAAATATGCTCACAAATGCTGATGATTCTCAACAACCATTAGGAAAATAAAACTTGTGACAAGAGATACTATTAGAGATGGAAAACATACTTTTTGCAAACAGAAAACGCACTGTAACAGTGCTAAAGCTATGCAGCACAACATCAATCACCATCCTGTGGAAACCACTAAAAGGCTGTCTTGTAAATTTAGGACCACTGCACTACTCTAGAGCCTGGTCCTGTAAAATAACAAACACCAACAACTAAAATGTGCAATACATACCATATAAACCTTAACAACAATCACGAGTAAAACCTACTCAGGCTATGAAACTGGCATATACTGTATTGTTACAGGTTGTGGAAGCTCACTCGTTGGTGTAATGGTGGCTTGTTAAGTTTTTTTAATATCATGACTTTTTGAATTAACCTAAATTTGTCACTTCTGCAGTGTGAGCATGCTACAAACTCAAAACCTACACAGTGAGTAAGTAGTGAGGAGACTGGGCTGCCCCATCCCCTCCCACAGTGCTGGGAGCCCTCACACACACCTGCACTCAGACACTAACGATGACACCAATTAAACTCCATGAGGGTTAGAAGAGGGAAAAAAGTGCAAGGCTGGGCTGAAAACACTGAACAACCATTCAGTAATATTCTCAAAATGACAGTAAGATACACACAAAAACATCCAAGATCATTTTAAAGTCTTTCAAATGACTGAGTTCGAGGCCCAAAGCTCAGAACAGACAGTATTTCAAAGCAGTGTAACACAACACCTGATAATGTGCCAAAATATTCCTACTCTCTGACACAATGAATTTAACTCCATGTAGGAAGCCCATTTGTTAATATTCATACATTCATGGAAAAGCTCCAGGTGCTGTCATTACCTAAACACCACTCCCTCAATCCTCATCAATGCCACAGCCTGGGAGTCTTCTCAGCATGTGATTTCAAATCTCATCAGAGCAGCACATTGTTGGATGCTTACTCTGCTGGAAAATACTGACAACATTTGTCTTGTGGCCACTTTGTTCCATGCAGCTTTACACCAAACCAGACTTGAGTTATTTGCATCAAAACACTTAACAAACAACTGAGCAACTCTGACATCCATACAGAGCCATGTGCTCATGGAGGCACATTTCTAACAGGATAAAGATTCAACCTGAACAGAGCATGATACTGAAACATGACCAAGCTGTTCAAATTATAACATAAATACAACATAATCTTACCTGGGATGTCCCAAAGTAACACCTTTTTTTAGAGGGAAAAGGTTTAAAGAGCCCAAGAGATTTACACTTCAACATCCTGGGAAGTTGCTACTTCCTGGGTAGTGTCATGCCCAGGTGGGCGTAATCAGGAACTGCAACCAGTCAACCCATTACACCCCTCTGACCTCACAGCTCAGTGTCAAGTCCTGCCTTAAAATCCTGTTTTAACAAAATAAATAAATAAAAAATTTAGTATTATCCAAAGTGACGGTGTTTTATGGCATTTAAATTCATGTTTGGATTTTTATTCAGTAAAGTCACACACACAAAAAAAACAATGCAAATGTTTCCTGGTAAAATCACGTATTTTTAAATTCAGATGTGAAAATGTCTTACAGTCAGGAAAATGTTCAAATTTTTGTTCATTTGCATTATTCATATTTTGTCCAGAATCAGTGGCTCTGATCATGGCTCTGTCCAGTAGTTGCCAGAGACCATCTGTATTGTGGGAACTTGGTCTGTTTCTATTCACTCTAGAAGAATTAAATAAGACAACATGGTGATTTCAGACCTTGCAATAAATCATTGTATGGGCTCAGATGAACCATAACTAATAAATCATCCTGTCTAATGTGAATGTTGTTTGTTATTGTTTGTTAAGCTAGAAACATCGAGTTTAGTATTGTTTATACACCACAATACACAAGAGTCTGATGCAACCAATCACTGTGCTATTTAGAACAAACACATACTCATTTGTTGTTGTAGAAAATTGTGAAGCAAGATTTTGGATTTTTTGCTGATGTTTGAATTGCCAATACATATACCAACTTATTTGGCTGATAACTGATACTGATGTCGATATATCCACTATTTTCCCCCCCAACTTATTTTAGTGTTCATCAAGTCTTTTCTGTAGTGGAATTACAGACATATTATGCATACACACTCTTATCGGGATGGCCCACCAGCAGATGAAGACATGAATTAGAATGCTTTTCAATGTATGTAATATTCATTCATTGTGCAAAATAAGAAAAAAACATGTTCGATCCTGAGAGTTCATTTTAAAGCTGATATTGGCTGATACTGATAGTGTGCTGATATCATCACGGATCCCCAGTAGAAAACCATTTTGGCCCAGACTGAAATATCTCAACAACTATTGGATGGATTGCCATGAAATGTGGCCCACACATTCATGTCCCCCTCAGGACTATTTGTCATAACTTTGATGATCTCTCTCTGATTTTTCATTTAGCCTCACCATCCAGTCAAAATCTAGCATTTTTCTGATCCTTAGAGATATATGTACACACCTCCAACTCTAAAGACATTTCCATTAGACTCAGCTGTACTTGGTGTTTAGCGCTAATTAGCAAATATTTAAATGCTAACAGGCCCAACCAAATCAGAGAATTTGGTAAATAATACCTGCTAAATATCCACATTGTGAGCATGTTAGCATGCTGATTTTGGCATTTAGCTCAAATCACCACTGTTCCTTAATGCAGCCCCACAGAGCTGTTAACATGGCTAAAAGACATGTTGCACACAAATAAATGAGGGAAGTTTTCAACTTTGCTAACCATTTCTCCCCGAACATTCTTCACTACAACTATCACAATGGTTTGAAAAGGCTCACTGTTAGAAGTTCACTGCAAAATTAACAATAAATATTTCCCTGTTACCTGTGGTGCAATTCTTCAATGTAAATTATTTTGGTGTGAGTTGCCAAGTGTTGGCGATATTGGCCGTAGAGATGTCTGCCCTCTCATTAATATACTGGAACTAGAGGGCACTCGGCTTGTGGTGCTCAAAGCGACAAAAAAATAAAAGAAATAAATAAGAAACTGAAAAACTCAACAACAATGTCTCTTTCTGGAAATCATGACCTGGTTACTGAAGATAATCCACAGACCTTGTTGTGAACAGTTAAATGTAGGAATTATTATTTACTTTCTACCAAACAACTTTTACCAACCATATCACTCTGCAGAAGGAAGCGTGCATCTACTCACCTTGCACCACTGAGCTAGCTAATGTTACAGCTAAGCCACTGACATTCAAATCTTGCATTGTAACGAGGACAAGCCTCTCATCCATGAATTGATGCATGCGTCCTTCTGCGTAGTAATATGGTTGGCGGGTGTAGTTCGATAGAAAGGAAATAGTTCCTACATGAAACTGTACACAACAAGGTCTGTGGATTATCTTGTGTACCTGGGTCATGATTTCATGTTGGGTTTACCAAATGTACTTTTTTGGCATTTTGAGCACCACAACTCACACCAAAACAATCTAGACTGATAAATCGCACTACAGGTAAGAGGACAAATCAGTATTTTTGATTTTGGGGTGAACTGTCTCTTTAATAGACATGCTAAATCTGTGCTGCCCTACTCCACCGAGCGAAGGCCTCACACTTGACAAGGACTGAACAAGCAGATGCCATCTCCATACAGATCTCCCCTTTGAACTCTCAGTATAAGAGAGTATCAGAGCGTTGCTGTGATAAATCAAAACAAATGAACACAATCAAACTCAGGAGGAACATGTCAACAAACATGGAGCCTGTGTGGCCTTGTTGTACAGTGACCTCTGACCGTCACGCTGAAGGAGAAACCCCAAATATACCAACAGAACAACGCAACAAAGAAACTCTCCAATCCTCAGCGTACCTCCCAAGTTCATAAACACCAGCAGTAGTCAATCAACCCGAACGCAGCCTCTTATTTTCAAAAGGAAGTGACTTTCATAAACGAGCAGCTGTATTTTCTATTGTTACATTCTGTTGTGGTTGGGGATCCCAACACTATTAAAGTGGAATCACCTTAACCCAGTTGGACCAGCTTTTGTCATAGCTGAGGGGTTTTCTACAAGAATGATTGGTGGGGTTTTGTATACACTCACGCTCGACTGGGCGCATTATCTTTGCTTCACGTGTTTCCCCCCCGAGTTTGTTCAGGGTCTGTAACAAAGAAAGTGGCTTATTATCACCCACCGGAGGAGTTGTCTGCACATGTATGATTCAGTAATTGCTGCCGCTTAACAAGCAGACTGAATTGGACTTGACATTGAGCCATTATTAGGAAATGAAATGCTGTTTTTACAATTATGGGAGCTTGGCAGGGCCCAGTGAATCTCCCCTGTAAGGATCGTAGGAAGAGAATCCAGTTAAATCCACAACGATGCAGAGGTACTGTGTGAAGTTTGAGATTATATTTGATGAGCAGTAAATCTGTGTAAAATATATAAATAAAAGGAGATTATGAGATGTTTTCTTCCAGTGAAATTAAGTGGATTTTTTCTGTGTGTGGAAGAAGTGTCATTGTTAGTCAAACCAGTCTGATTCCTACTGCTTTGTTTACAGGCTCAAGAGGAGTAAATTGAATGCCTCGCTGCTATTCAGACATCACTGTTAACTTTATAAGAATCATTGACAGCATTTGTGCAACTCTCTCTTTATGACGAGCCATCTAACTTCTCTAAAATATACACCTGTTGCAGGGAATCAGTTCTAGTGGAAACAAACATAAAGGCACGGCCTCAACGTTACAGCAAAACAAATCAGAATTAGGTCTACATGGAGATTTCCACAAAGCAAACTGGTGTTTTGTCCTCAAACAGCAAAATAACAAGCATATATCAAACAATTTGTACACTCACTTTGTTAGCACCTAAGACAAAATACCCATCAAAAAATATAAATTACATTTTCTCATGGCCTACTATGTGCAATCTGTATTTTTATACTGTTAAAAAACTGTTAACAAGAAATACAATTTGATTTAGAAATCATGTGCTGCATCTTTAATACTCCTCCCCATGGGAACACACTCAACCAGGGAGACTGTATACTGTAATGGTGCAGAGTAACTCCCCATACTAAGTGCGTTCTTCTAGTTACAACTTTGCATTTGAAGTGCTGTTGTCGGAAGGCAGGAAAACACTTTTGCAGTGTACTGTTTGCATGGAGCGACTGAATCTGCACTTTATACTTTCTCTCTGCATCTCTCAAGTTGGTTTATCTTGCGACTCCCTGACTAACAGTTTGGAAACCACTGCTCTATGCCATGTTTATGCATAATGACACAATTCTTCTATAATACGTAGAGAGTAAGTGGGGCAGAGGTGATGTACAAAAACAAAAACACCGCTAGCTGATGGAATGTGCCACCAAGATGCCCCTTTTTGTTTATTTTGCAACCTAATTCCCAGAAAAAAATGCTGGCATTGTATGATCCTGCAATCACAGATACGTTAAATTTGTATGTTATTATGTTCAAGATATGCTGAACCTTGCGTTTCTGTGTGTTTCCACAACCCTGTAGCTAACAGTGGTTAGGTTAGGCTAAAACACTTCTTGGATATGGTTGGAAAAGATCATGTTTTGGCTTAACATACCCTGTTTTTGGGTGGAAACACAGCACTGTCTCCGTAAAACACAAGCACTTAGTGTGGCACTACCTCAGTGGGAAAACTGCAACAGGTTGCTGAAACCCAACCACTTTTGTTGTTTGTTGGTCTCAAACGTCCGTCTGCAGCTTGGCAGGTGTCTTGCCCTATTTGTCATGCCATGCTCCATCCACTCCACCTCCCAATCAAAAATTCAGCTCCTATACTACCTCAATTCATAAACGTTGATATGAAGGTATGAAATGTGCTGCAAATGTTACATATCTGTGGTTTGCAGAAACAAACGATGCCAAGTTTTTCTTCTGGCAACTGAGATGCTTTGCCAAGCCTCTGAATTACTACTTCAAGTGATTTTGTATTCATAGAAGAAGCCACATTAAAAACAATCAGCATAATGTAAATTTACAGTAAAACTACTGTGGATTTGTCATGCACAGTATACTCTGATGTTTCTTTCTCTTTTTATGACTTTCCTTATCTTCTGTACAGCATATTGTCCTCTCTGTCTCTTCTATCTCCTTCTTTCCCATTTTCTTCCTCCTTTAAAGCAATTTGTAACTTCTGTTCATCACAATATATAAATACAGTTGCTGATTCAAACTGTGATAAATCATCCAATCGTATTTACAAATATTGGAAAGCAGGTAAAAAGTCGGAACATGACAGTTTCAGAAATGTAATCCTTGCCAGCACACTTGTCATTCATACACTAAAATCACCTCATAAGAGTATTAAAAAATGAATGAAATAAGTGTAACCCCCTGCTGTGATGCTGGCACCTGGTGGCACTATACTCACATGGTGGACCGAGCGTTCATAAATAGTCATAGTTACAAACTGATCGCGAGTAGGGACATAAGCGTATTAAAGCTCCTTTGAGAACAGCTTCACTGAACTGAAATGAGGCGTTACTTACCTACTTGCCAGCAGCTTGACGCTAATACAACATGGCAGCTCAGGGCGGCTCTACGCTACTTTCTCAGCCTCACCAAGTAATTGGTGACCCAGCACCCCACCTGACATGGGCGGCAGGAGGAACCGGTCCCAGAAAAGCAAGCGGGGTCAATCCTACATGGGATTGTCGTATGTGTTCGCTGGAAAAGCACGAGACTAGTAAAAGCAGTCATTCATACAGAGTGAGGCGCAGGTCAGACTGACACAGTGTTTGGTTTGGACTTCAGTCCCATCATTCTGTTCGCTCTGTGGGACGGGTCATGGTGGCATTAATGTCAAGTTTCAACATTCCTTAAAGAAGCTAATTTGAGTAGAAACGAAGCAACCTTTTCTTAGCTAACTGACACTTACTGAACCTGCACCTGAAACAAGTTTTCAGTTAAAATTTCAAGAAGTTACTAAAAAATTCACCTGTGAGATTCTTCCAGAACACACATTAGTGTCAGATATCTTTAGACGTGCACATGATGTACAGCCAGATGTATGCTCACAGCATTAGACAGCTCATCATATATTCATTTGATTCCTGAGTGCATTTGCGACACTGAGCCATATGGCTTTTAAATCATGAGCAAACCCAGTTTGTTCCTTTCATGTAATGTAATTAAATGTAATCTGTGAGGACTGAATCACTGTGCACAAACTGCAGCAAGACATTTACATTTGGTGTCAAGCAAACAAAAGCAACAAACAAGAAGAAACTGAGCAAAACATTGTTAAGTAACCTTTAACGTGAGTGAATGTTTTGCTGATCCTTAATGCAAAGAAAATGGTGCAAATCAAGAAATTAAACTGTCCCTAAATTTGTAATTTTATTGCTACTATTTACATACAGAGATTTTTGGTATCTAATCTATAATGTGAATATAATGACTAAGTGCAGTAAAGGCAAATCAGAATCCCAGGTTGTCGAATACCGATGAACTGTCTTGCCCCATGGTGTCTCTTAGCAACACACAGCTGAAACACATTGTAGCACATGGTTAATGTTGTGAAATGGTCGCAGTAAGGTTTGAGCAACAAAACAACAAGTATTTAATAAGTAAGTAGTTCAAGTATTTAACTTGAGGTAAATATAACACGTGTCTGATGTCAGTGCGCAATGACCGTACGTATAGCGTTACATTAAAAGCACACTGAATTTTGGTTTCACATGGGACATAGGTGCGTAAGTGACATAATGTTATGTTAAAACAACATTGACTTCTGGTTTCACACTGGACACAAGCTGCAGTCTCATGGATGAAAGTCTGGTTTTGTCTGATCTATCCAATGCCCCGCTCTTCCACCCTACACGAACTTTCTTGCTCTTTATACTACGTCAGTTGATGTCAGCGTGAAGAACTGCTGCCAATAAGTTTACAGTGTAATTAGTTACAAGCCCTGTGCATCTCATGAAGTCAGTATGAGTATGAGTATGAGTCAGTATGAATTGATTATTTACCGAAGTATGTCTGACTTCGCTCCAGTAGGCCTGTTGGTATTTAACCCTTTTCCGGTTGATCAATTACGTCACAGACCAAACAGCTAGCAGCAAACTGGTACCATGGTGGACAACTTTACAGCTCTGTACATTTCGTCCGTCCAAAAATGCAAGGCTCTGGATGTAGATTTTGCCATCTTGTTACTCACTCCTTCCTCTTCTGTTGCGCTTTCAAATTCCGGGTCAAAGCCTGAGGTGGAAACTGTGGAGCATGCGCAGAATGCCTCGGCCAGTTTGGGTCTGATTGACATGTAGGAGTAATTCGACTCCCAATCCATTATCTGGGGATATTAACCCAACTTTAAGAAATTCAATTTAGTACGATTTCAGTTAGACTAACATGTTTACATGTATTTAAAAGTCCAGTTTTAGTAGGACAAACACAATAAATCGATTTTCTCTAATTTCATGTAAACGTACTGATAAAGACGCCAATGGGTGCCTCCGGCGTCAGTATCACACGCCATAGGGTGTGACAACGTGGTGCTATTTGACGAGAATGGTGAAGGCAAATAGCAAAACAGTCCAGTATGTTCAAGAAAATTACGTCACTTTACTGTAATGTAGCCTAGAAAACCAGGTAAAGGCAAGACTTTTCCCCATCTGGACTCTACCTGCACCACATTTTCAACTTGAAACTACACCTAATATAATTCCCACCTGTAAAAATAACCTCCTCTGCAGATGGAGTGGCTTTGTTGTCATAGAAATGGGGTGAGGAGACAGAGGTTACTCTCCCCTTACATACAACCACCTGTTACCACATGAACAATATTCCAAACATTGGTCATATGATAACAAACTGTCCTATCTCCATGACAACTAAGCACCTCCATCAGCTGAGGAAGGCAACAAGATACGTCTCAAAGGACTTACCTTTATAATATTACCTCCATTACTATACAATGAACAGTAGCCTGCACAGTAGCCTATATAAAGCTTATATCATGAATTCCAGATTTTAAAACATATTTCATGTTGAAAAAGACTTAGTTGATGTCATCTGACAGTCTCCCCACAGAAGGTTGTGCGTACAGTATTTTCCAGCTAGATAGGTCTCTCCTCTGCTGTTTGGCTGAGCGGTTTTGATGCCAAATCATGTGTTTGTGTTTTGTAAATCCCCCCGAGAAGCCTGGTATTTTTTTTCACTGACTTGTCATGGGTCAACTAGTTCACTGAGCAGACTTTTCTCTATGATTCTGTAACAGTATTCCTCGACCTTTGTGTGGGGGCAATTTGCTTTTCCCATGCTTCTTTCATGACCTTACAGAAGAAGCTGTTTTGTTTATAAGATTTGGGACTTCACTGGACCCTGGGGCTGCTAATGCTCTTGCACACTTTACTCAATTTTGTACTACTTTGCATTGTGGCGTATTGCATCCACTTGGCTTTACTGAGGTGAATTTATGTTGTGTTGGTTGTTTTTTAGCTGCGTGACAAATTTGGCTTAGCTCTTCTTGTACTCTCAATTCTCTGATGCAGTTCCTCCAGTCCAGATGCAGTATTACGTCAGTTTAATGCTAATGCCTTGACTTAGGGCTTACCTTGCTACCTTCCTTTTATTTAATTCCTTCCTTCCTTGTCTGTCATTATTGTATAGATTTAATGGATTTAAGGCTATAGGTGTATCACAGGAATTTATACAAGTGGAAACATGCTAGATCAGCTTTCCATGGCAGGAACTATTCAAGCCATAAATAAGCTCACCTATAAAGCTGACAGCTGGAAATATACAGAAACATAAATTAGATTTAAGTTTGCAAAACATCCTTCATGCTTAGGTGTGTGGGGTGGATGTGTAATTATATACTGATAACAGTTTCCGTGATTGTATTGGATTGATCAGGTCATGAGGGGATTTATGTTGTGTGCAGGTGTATTGACTTTAAAGGGAGTTTTTAAAGTCTGTAGGTTAGATCTGTGGTTCCTTTCGAGAAAGCATAAGACAAAGCAAAGGGGTTGCAAGACAATTAATAGGACTGGAAATGAGACGAAACATAATTGTGTTGCACATAGTTTTTTCTTTGCTTGCTTTTTGTGGAACAACTGGATGCTTTTACCTCTTCAAGTCTATAAAAAAAATAAGATGAAGCCATATGACGTGTCACATGTAATTAGGATTCAAGTATACAGTACTTCATTTTAAAGGGTCAAACATTTTCAAATTTGTTCTAACAGTGTTGCAGTACTCAAGATTGGTCTTGGTCTTGAGACACTTATTGAAGGTCTTGGTCTCGCCTCGAACTCATTTTTACTCGGTCTTGTCCCTGTCTCAGACACTGAAGACTTACGATTTTAGTTCAAGATCGGTCAAGATCATTACTGGGGCAATATCACATAATAGCCTGTACAAAAAAAGGAGTGCTGAATATAGATGAAGTTAGAAAACAAAGGAAATCTCCAACACATAAAACTGAACTCTGATGATTTTATCAAGACATTTCTCATAGTACACTAATACATACACACACAGATACATAGTGTAGTTTATAGGGCAATAAAAGAGGAGAATGAAGAGGAATCTTTTGTTTTCTATGTGTTTTTATGAGATTGTGGATCTGTCAGATCTATTTTGGGGTGCCTATGGTTTGCATGTTTAACTTTCTCTTGCCATGCAGTGTGAGACTCGCACTGGTCTTGACTTGGTCTCGACCTCTAAGTATCGGTCTCGTCTTACTCTCAATACACTCTTGTTCTCGGTTTAGGTGGCCTTGACTACAACACTGTTTTCTAAAATACTCTATAATAGGTATAACTTTCCTACTGTGTTATTTACTGTAATAAATTCAATTCAGAATGACATGAATGATAGCATGAACGATAATTTCAGTTTGTATTCATAGGAAATAACTAATTTCTATTCAACCACTTCCTTGTTTATCTGCATGAAATAAAGCTGCAGGGCAACAACTACTCAGCAAAATGCTCAAGACACACCTAAGGCACAGAACTACACTATTTCTGCAAATTTTTACACTATGTTGAAGAACAATCAGACTCCATGGTTTGCATATACTTGGGCCAGAAGTTGGCTCAGCCTGCCCTCTAGTGGCCACCTGCTTTCATTACCAACCAAAAATGTTACACTTAATGAAATGATTCATGCCAGTACTCTTTTTTTAACATATTTATTTTCCCTTTAATTGTAATTTTACATGGTCTTGTTTCAAAGTAGCTGTACAAATAAACTTAGGAAGATTTAAAAGAAAGTGTGGTTAACTGCAGCTGTAAGGACTCACATTGTGACTGTATAAAATACAAAACTTTACTGACACAAAAGCTGTAAAATTGTTTAAAGTCTTTAACAAACTTTTATTTCATCATGATCATTAATTGAGGTTATGAAACTGACTTGGAAGCAAAGTGTGAAAGATAACATGAAGGCCAGCCAGCTACCTTTTACACTTTTCCTGCAACACCAATAAAAAGCAGTACATTCATTACACGATAGCTCGGTTTGTGTGTATAGTGTAGACAGATACAATTCCTCCACTTCTCCCATTAAAGCTTTAATAGCGTTTGAGCAGCCATGTTGGTGAAGGGCTTCCCGGCAGGACAAAGTAGCTCCACCACCAGGGTTTCTCTTCTCTCTCCTCGCGGTTGTGGCTCAGATCAGCCATCAGGGTGTAGCGCTCGTACTGATTGTAAGGGTCAAAGCGATCATAGGTGCCCATAGACAGGATGGTGAGATCCTCTTCTAGCATGTCAGGCTCCAGCGCAGCTTTCTGCAGCACAAAGTCCACCCGGCCTGCTGTTTGCATTCGAGCAGGCAGGTGGACTTTCTTCATAGCTCTGGTGTAGCCCGGGGCCGAGGCGGATACGATGTGGACGCCGGGGATGAGGAGGCGCCAGTAGTCTCCGTTTTCAGCTGGGCAGGGAGAAGCAGGCTGAGTGTTTGGATTTATAATTTACATGCCTATATATGAGTAGTATTGTGTTTCTTTAAGGGTCACTCCATAGATTTTACCCTATAATCATCACATAAAAAGTCTGTGCTACAATCCTAGGACATGGAATTTGACAGACACAGGTCAACATATCCTCATACAACAGTTCATATGATATCATATGAAAATGCACATACAACGTTTTGTATAATATCTTACGAATTAGCAGCCCATGAATTAGCACCCCTACAAGTTAGGTTAGGGTTAGAAAAAGAATCATGGTTGGGCACTGTCACATTACGTAGTTCACTTAAAGATACATACTTAACGTAAAGTTACGTAGATAGGTTTAGGAAAGTAAAGTTACGTAAAGTTACGGTTTAGTAAAAAAAACATGTTTGGGTGTTGTCCCGCTGCATAATTAACGTAAAGTTACAGTGGTTAGGTTTAGGAAAGTAAAGTTATGTAGGTTAGCTTTAGGAAAAGAAATGTGTTTGGGTGCTGCCACGTTACATACTTAACGTAAAGTTACGTTGGTTAGGTTTAGGAACTAAAAATTTAAGCATTTTAGGTTTAGGAAGGAAAGTAATGTAGGTTAAGTTTAGGAAAAGAAATGTGTTAGGATGCTGTCAAGTTACATACTTAACGTAAAGTTATGTTGGTTAGGTTTAGGAAAGTAAAGTTACATAGGCTAGGTTAAGGAAAAGAAACGTGTTTGGACGCTGTCACATTACGTAGTTAACGTTACGTTGGTTAGGTTTATGAACTAAAAAGTTACGCAGATTAGGTTCAGGAAGGAAAGTTACATAGTTCAGGTTAAGGAAAATAAATGTGTTTGGGCGCTGTCACATTATGTAGTTAATGTAAAGTTACATACTGAACATAGTTACATTGCTTAGGTTTAGGAAGGCAAGTTACATTGGTTAGGTTTAGGAAAAGAAACGTGTTTGGGCGCTGTCACACGACATACTTAATGTTGAGTTACGTTGGTTAGGTTTAGGAAAAGAAACGTGTTTGGGCGTTGTCACACGACATACTTAATGTTAAGTTACGTTGGTTAGGTTTAGAAACTAAAAAGTTACGCAGGTTAGGTTTAGGAAAAAAATGTGTTTGGATGCTGTCACATTACGTAGTTAATGTAAAGTTACATACTTAACGTAATGTTACTTTGGTTAGGTTTAGGAAGAAAAGTTACATACGTAAGGTTTAGGAAAACATTCATGGTTGGGTGTCGTCACGATATGTACTTTATGTAAAGTTATGTACTTAACGTAACATGACAACGTGATGACGTACCTTTAAATAACTCCAAGTTCACTCGGTTTCACATGGGACACGATCACCTGTCTCCTGGTGGAAAGTCACGTGTTTGTTTGACCACCACCTCAACGTGCCTCCTTATGTGGACTCTCGCTCTTTACACTACTTCCTTCTTTACTCCTGTCAGTGCTTTGGTGGGTTATATATGAACTCTGTTGCATTACTTTAGCACCTATTTTGACCATTCTTTAATCTCTTACAATCACCTAACTTTATGTAGGTGTGATACTAAATTCCTGGAGTGCCCCTTAACAGACTAAAAATTGTCATGTTGGCCACAGCATCTTGGAAAATGGACAAGGCAACAAATCTCATGTCATAGTTTTGAGTACGTCATCTGTGAAAAATGGTGCATCTTGTTATTTATTACCTGTAGTAACGTCATGCCGTATTCCTTTGACTGATATTTGTGCACCTTTGATGACATTTCCCCCCTCGTCTTTTACGATTCCTTTGATACCTCGATGGGCCTGAGGAACAACATAAGACCAGACGCTTACAAAGAATCATTTCAGATGCAAGTTGACTTAAATAATGACAGAAAATCAGTCATCATTCACTTGTTGTTTTGTACATCTGCATGCAGTAACACTTAGGGATGCGCCAATCTGATATGGTGGATTGTTGCTGGCACCAATATTGACTGTATTAGAAACAGCTTCTAAGTCCTTATCCTAACAAAATTTAGTCATGACACCTTTAATCAGCTGCTTTGGGTCACTGAATCCCTTGTGCACAATATTGCCTGTTTAGTACTATTTCATTCTCACAGTATAAGCCACCTTGTTGGGAGCTACATAAACAGTAATTCGTAGCTTCCACTTACATGATAGTTAGGAAGTCATATGTTTTTAACAAGATCCAATACATTGGTACTGGATCAGTGCATCCCTAAGCCAAACATCACAATACCAACAAAGATAAGAAAACTGAAATACATAACCATAACCATGTCCTTACTGCTTCAATAAAAGTGATCAAAGCCTCGCTGTTTTCATGCCAGCCGATAAACAGCTCTTCTTCAGGGGGGAATTTATCACAACCCAGCTCCACAGTCACCTCGAAACAGTTGGTGTGAAGGTAGTTGAAGTCTTGCATGCCTGACCAGAGACAAAAACAAACCTGCTTTACCCAGAAATCCATGAGAAACTGAAACTCTCACAGGGTCCTCCTAACTGCTCCCCTGATAGCTGGTCTTACAGCGACCTCTAGTGGCTCAAGCTAACATTTCATTTTTATTTGAGAGTCAGAAATCACCACAGCTTTTACTGCTTCAACTTACCCCCTGCAATGCTGGACCACTGTGCTCCATTAACGATTCCTTTCTCACTGTGACTGCGAGACGGACCACATCGGGCATTTTCATTGGCCATTCTCTCATGGGCATTTGCATATGTTCTTGAAAGAAGCTTGAATACCTACGGAATAAAAAACTGAGGGTTATTATAAACATTAATTATCATGTTTTAAAATATATCTAGGATTTAAGAGGCAGGGATTATAATATGTATTGTTTGCATATATGTCAATAGTATTTTTAGCTAAGGGCTGCTATTACTCATTAAACATTTTTCTTATATTTTCTGGATTCAATGTACTTTTGACTGATGATGTGTTTCAAGGAGCCCGTTCACCTTGTCGTCCGGTGTTGGGGAGAACATGTTGCGTTCCAGCGGGTGTTTGGACAGATCGTAGGGGTAAGACACCACCAGGTCCCCACTGTGGAAGTTAGCGGAGAGCACGAACGGGATGGAGCGGATCCATTTCATGACAGCATAAGTCTCCGGTGCAACCTGGATCGCAGCATTAAGACTTATTCGAACCAAGAAATGAAACAAATCAGGTTTATTCAATTTATAGTGGTAAAGCGAATCCTCAGCAATGTCACCCCATCAGGGTATGAAATATCATTGACTGACATGACATATATGGATAAGGATTCATACTGTACCTTACCAAACCAGTAATAGTCTGGGATTGGGATGTGGTCGGTGCGGTAGCCCTTCTGTCTGCGTCGGTTGTAAACGATGGATGTCAGATCAGGGAAGTTTCTATTTAGGTCGATGTTCTGAGCATTGTTTCGGCCGATGTTCCAAGAATCATATCTGTAACCCTGCCGACGTCACAAATGAGTATTTCAGAAAATTAGACATCATTCATTTTAGTACTAGGGATTTAAGTGAATGTCTGGATTTCAAATTTAAACTGTATGATGCACAAAGTAATTAAAGGCCTGTTTTGCATGCCTATGTCATTATGCCCATTTCGTTTAATTTTCTGGATAGTAAAAATGAAATAGTAATGTATGTGTTTAATAATTCAACCTGATGTTTTTTTGTATTTCATTCTCTGACGACTGGATAGTTTATGTAAGGTAAAGCTGTAGTTGGTAACTTTTATAGAAATAACTTTTAGTGATATTTGCTCAAACTGTCACTACATCCGCACAGTTACACAAGACTGCCACACGGGAAACAGTCGAGCCAAAATGAAGCCCTGCCCACCAGCCGGACCAGCTCTCTCCTTTCACAGCTAAACAGTACACTGAAATATGTTTCTTAAAACATTTGAGGCAAGAAATAGGCAATGCAGTTTCAGAATCTTGATAAATATTTAATCAGCACTGCCAAGTTTGACAGTTTGACCAGAGTTCACAAGCAGTGATTGACAGCTGTGTTAGAGACACTTTGGCTTGATTGGTTGTTTTCCATAAGCCGTGGTAGATTCTTGTAAATGCCATCAAAAGCATGAAGAGGATGAGGAACCTGATTTTTTTTTAAAAGATATTTTTTTGGCCATTTTTTGCCTTTAATGGACAGGACAGCTAAGTGTGAGAAGGGGAGAGAGAGAGAGAGAAACATGCAGCAAAGGACCACAGGCTGGACTCGAACCCGGGCCGCCGCAGCAACAGCCCTGCACATGGGGCGCCCGCTCCACCACCAAGCCACCGAGGCCCCAGGAACCTGATTTTTTTTTCACAGACTGTCTGTCTCATACTTTGACTCCACTACATTTAAAAGACAAATATTGTACTTTTGGCTCTACTACATTTCTGTGAATGCTCTCGTTACTAATTACATTGGCTTTGAGGTCACAGGATGTTTGTTTTTTTCTTTTCTAAAATGCAAAAGTTGATAAACTGTGATCATGCAGATCTGGGTGTGGTCTGTTTCTCAAAGTGGTGTTCCCATACCTCTACCTCACGCATGCACTACTCAGATTGTGCAGCTCATTGGTAGAGACAGGTAGAGAATAAAGGTCAGGCTGTTCCACATTTCTGGCAATGCTGTGTAATAAAAGTTGAATTTACCAACCCTACAAATTGATACTTGTTTACTTGCTTGCTTGACTTTCTTCTACAAGCAGGTCAGGGCAGTTTCAGAGTCATTAGGCTCTGTAAATTTATTGTGACAATATACAAAACCAGTACTTTAAATATTTAACTTTTTTTAAAAGCATGTACTCCAGTACTTTAACTCAAGTAATAATTTGACTCAGCGACTTTCACTTGTATTGAAGTAATATTTCAACAGGAGTATCTATACTTGACTTGAAGTAACAGAGTTGTGTACTTTGTCCATCACTGGAATATAGTTAAAATATGACAAAAAAGCTTTTTTTCATAAATATGACCAACTACAGCTTTAATCTATGGTGCATACTGGCATGTTTGCCTTTGTTTTTTGACTTTTATTTTGCTTGACTAGCTGTTATTTTCAACATCAATTAACCTGGCTATCATTTTTTAAATTAATAGATTGTTTAGTCTATGTACTCTAATACTGACAAGTGTTCATCACAAGACCCAAGACCCCAAGGTGAAATTAAACTAAAGGTTAGAATTGCCTGTTTTTTGTTGAACCAACAGTCCAAAGCCCAAATGATTTAATTTACCTCACATATAAGAAGTGGGAAACAACAAATCTTCAATAATAAAGTAAAAATCAGTACAACACTCCAATTTGAATTTTTAATATTGCCACACGTATGTTTCGGGCACACAATTCTATTTGCTTCATAATAAAAAAAAATGTACAGATATTCTGTGTATTATGAAGTGAATATATTTGTATTGTTACATGTTTTTGTGCTCTCATTCATAAGATTCTGTGTCATGAAAAACTGTGGCTCCCCCTGCTGGGATGCATTTGCTGTGTTGGTTGTGGTTACTTTTAATTAACCCCACCTGTGTACATTGTTTGTGACATTGCTAGAATACACTCTGAAGAAGGGCATCTTGCCCGACACGTCCATGTGGCAAAATTAAAAATCAAACTGAGGTGCTGTCCTGATCATTACTATATTAATCACAGTCAGGATTTAACACCCAGCCTTAAAGGTTTAATCATGAGTGAGCACACTGTGTCTTATTTAAACAACAAATGTTTCACGTTTTTGCTTTCACTCTCAAAACTTTCAACAAATCTGTCTGTCGATTGACTAACTTATTGACTAGTCATTTCAGCATTATGTTTCACAAATGCTCAAAACAAAGCAGTGTGTTCAGTAATGTCTGTAAATGCATCCATCCTGTTATGAAAATGCTCTGCACTCATGCTACAAGGTATTTAAAGTGGAAAGAGACAACGTTTTAGCTTGTACATATCACTATGGAGTGGATGTTGATTGCACAGTGTATTGCTAAAGAATAATGACAATAATCTCTGTCAATAGGTACAGTCTGGAAAAATGAAGGCTTCGAAGTGCTTCAACTATTGCACAACCAAAACAGGAGGAGGACAGTGATTTTGTTTTCCCCAGTAGCTATCAGTATCTATCCCCAGTTTCCAAAGAGTATCAGTGTAAGTTCTTTGCAGTCACTATCCTTAGTAGCAGCAATGGCGGATTGTGGAACAACCACAGTAACTGGAAATTGTGGTTGTTGCTTGGCTCTGGGTTACCTCTAGGAACTCTAGCAAAACACAAACTGTTCCGGTGACTTTGCAATAGCGACGCCAGCAATAATCCCATTAAAGCTATAGGGGCGGAAAGTTAAAAAAAGTTGTCTGTTTTTTTGTTGGGATGTTTGAGTGGTTTTCCAAATGTCTCACAAAACAAATGTGGCTCATCCTGCACAGCGATAAATGTATGTAACCGTGGAGAACTGACCTGCTCCTCATCATCACTGTAGTTATTGTCCTGGAGTCCAGAAACAGCCACCTCGTATCCATCAGGGTTCATGGAGGGCAGAATATGGATGCGGGTGGTGTTGATGAGGGTCTGGATGCGCTCGTTCCCCAGCTGATACTCCGAGCACAGGTACTGAGCCAGGTAGATCAGCAGCTGGCGGCCCAGGACTTCGTTCCCATGCATGTTGCCGACGTACTTCATCTCTGGCTCCACTACAGAGGGTCACATTTACAGTAACTGCTCTAACTGCCTTGATAACGAAAAAGAATGCACACTATCTACACAGACTTTGATGAGCTGTACTCACGCAGTTCATGCTCCCCGGGGTTGTTTGAGAACTCGATCACAAGCAGCTCCCTGCCCTCCATGCTGCGGCCGATGCTGTAGGTTCTCGCTATGTCGGAGCATTGCTCCTCAGTTTTCTTCAAGATATCGTTCATCTGAGCGTTGGAGTGATAGGTGAACTGTATCGTGGTGGCCAGCTCCTCAGGTGGAACAAATTCCATGCTGTCGAGGGCCTCTGGATCCTGATCAGCTGTAAGGAAAAACACAGCAAAGCCTTATGGGTTTTGGTCATTTACATCTAACAGTGACCAGCCACGTTTTAGATCTATCAGACAAAAATGTTTGTACATTCTTGTTAGGCTGCCAGGCTATAAATGGAGTGTTTGAAGTGTCTGGTATGTACAGCACAAACCAAAAAGAGAGCACAGAAAGTCGATCTAACACCAAATGCCTGGTGGGGCTGAACGTGCTTATTTCAGCTGACACATTAAACTGGCAAACCAGCTGATGTCTGCCCTTATTTTTGTATTCACACTTAGCAGAAACCAATAATAGCTCCAAAACCACATGGAGCGCATTAAACCTTCGTGCTGCCAGATTCAAATGACCTAGAAGACTGTCTGTCAAAACTGTCACTGCTGCCTTTTGCTACATGTGTATGCATTGTGTGCAGCACATGAAGTTATGTACGTACTGTACAGCATTGCTGTGTGAAGAGCTGGAGGTCACATGATATCAAAGCAGGACATCAGTTTAAAATGAATATGAATATGGAAATAATTACACAGGTTCAACCTGCTGCCAGACATCTGAACTGAATTCTACACGGTGGAAAAAAGTTTTGCACGACAATAAAAACTTTCATATAGCAGTGCAGGTTAAAGCAGTAGCTTCAGACACTCTTATGACCATGTACACGTTTTACTGTGCTAAAATTATATGACTAAATGCTCAAATCAATTCCTTCTGTCCTGCACAAGTTCCTGCTCTTCATGCTCTCATATGGCTCACACATGATTGCTGCTCTGAGTGGCAGCAGAGTGTCTTTTTCTGTCTTCAGAAACTTGTTTTTGACTTAAAGAATTTGTAACAGTTTATAGAAAATACTGTCAGACTTTGTTTGCCTTTCTGCGGTGCATTAAGGGGCTGTTTATACGGATAGACTGCTAATGAAAACACAGGACAATAGCCACAGGGCCCAGTGTAAGTGAAGGTTTATGTGGGGAAATAAGGCGTTCCAGTTGGATTTTACTTTGAGGTGAGCCACATGAGCATGTGTGCGAACCAGATGCCTGCTCCATTGAAGCTCAAATGAATATACTTGTCTTTCTCTTGCAGATGAAAACAAAAAAAAAGTAAAAATTTAAATGTTAGCAAGGAGACAAAACTAAGGTTCTGTCACTAACATAACAACACAATGATACTGTACTCAGTTCTCACCTTTGAGGCCCTCCAGCGGGTCATAACATCCCTCTTGCTCGCTCACAAAGAAGCGATCGCAGTCCAGGAAGTAAGGCCAAGCCATCTCTATTCCCTCGAAAAGGTGGCTGCATCTTGTACGCACCGTCTCACAGGTGGTGCGACAGGGCTTCAGGACCTTGTCCTTTTCACAGCGCGGGACCAACACTGAGCAGCCCAGCATGCGGATCTCAGGGTTACACTCGCCCCCGAGCAGAGATTCAGCCACGCTCATGAGGAGGTACTCGGCACCCGCCTCAGCATCTTCGCGGGTCTTGTGACCGAGGGTGTTGGGGAACATGGTCTGACTGTAGGACATGTCATCGCAGTAGGAGAGTAAGACATCTGTGCATTTAGCTGAGGTGAAGAAAGAAATTCAGATAGGTTAGGAAAATATTAGAAGGAAATGATTACTTAGAAACATAAAACAGCGGAAAATAGTAGGACTACAGAACAGTTAAGAGACAATCTAACTTTGTCAGTTCTTTCAAGGGATCCAGACTTATATCTCCATCTGTCACACACTTAATGATGAGCCTCACTGTGCTGTCTTCAATCATCTAGCCCCAAATATTTCTATTATCTCTGGAAATTAGAATTTGAATATTTCATACTGCCATTGATCATCTAAAAATACACATGATGGTCTTATGGCTTTCGGGCCAGATTCCATTAAGACTACACCCAGTGTGACTTATGATCTCATCCTTTTTGTTATTAAAAACACTGAGTCACAGGGATGTAACGGGACAAACACTCGACCTGTCAGGGAGATTTACAGCCCCGATCTCACTCTGGTGTGAAAATTATATGGTTTCAGGCTCAAACGCCAAAAGAAAAGCTACCATTTTGTCCACAGAGATGATCAGCTGCAACATGAGGCAAGCTGGATGACAAAAAGCTCACGCAGGACATCACTCTTCCTCCAAGCCCAAGGGTACTTACGTTTTTCCTCCACTTTTGGCTTGCACAGTCCTGCAAGACACATAGGCATGTTATTAACTGACACTGTGGCAGACACTAGATGGCAGAGTGGTTGCTGTAAATGCCACATTGTGGCCTACAAACACTTTGATCTACCTCTGGTTTCGCCTCAGCAGCTTTCTAAAATGCCTGTCTCTCTACAAAAGTATTTATTAACTCACTGGAAGTTCAATATATTTCACAAGATTATAAATATTAATCATTAAAGTTGAGAAGCATGCTTTCATCTGGTGTATTAATATCATTTGACAAGCTGTAGGCCTAATCTAATCATAATCACAATAATTTTGTTGCTTTAAAAGTTACTTTTAAGCATTTTTTACATGTTTACAGCATAACAGTAAGCTTGTAGCTCTAGAAAACTCTGCAAAATGTCTGCACTCTGAAAAGTCTGCACATGAAAATGATGTCTAATTCATGCAGCAGGTTCCGGATGCACGTATAATGATAATAAAGTGCGTATGTCATGACATAAAGCTGAAAAAGTTCACCTCTAACTCCTGGGTCGCACCGTCGAGGAGCCCCGGACACAAGGACCGACAACTGCAGCAGGATCAGCAGCATGATGCTCATTTTCCACGGTTTATATTCCATTTCGATGTGGCACCTCACACACGCAGCCAGAGGGTGTGTGCGTCCGTTTCCCAAAGTCTGCAGAAATCCCCTCTGAACTTCCCTCACTTTATTACACGTATTACGGTCAACTATCAAGTTACAGGGAAGTGGTGGCTCTGAGGTGAAGCTTGGACATGTGCATGAAAATGCGAGCGTGTTTACAGGAGATTAAAGTTTAGTTAATAAGGCAGCACGTAGGAATATTTTCCTTTTTCTCCACTTTTGGGTTTAGTTGTTGAGTTTTTGTTCCAGGAGTGTTTGACTCTGGTTTAAAATGAGTGACAGTGCAAGTGCCTCCTTCAATATATATTATTATTTAGGCCTATATTAACTTATATAATCATATTTATACTCTCACCTTGGAGTGTCATCCTGTCACAGGTGCTTTCCTCAGTCGCTAATCAAGGGGTCCTTAATTGCCGGGGTTAAAGTGGTTGCCATTAAAGATGCCTGTTGGGGTTACACCATGAATATAAAATTCATAAATTAATATTAACATTTTTGTGACGCCCATTTTAGCTCTCTTTACTTAATTATGAAAATGATGTATATGTATGCTAACATTAGTGGTAAAATCAACTCTAGTCCAACTTCAAGGAATGATAATGCTTAAGCTAGCAGCTAAGCTAGTTTTTAACTTAACTTTAACAAATTAATTTAATGTGAGCTGTCATTTGTATAATGATATAAACTTATAACTTACTTCAAAATGTTCCACGTCTCATTATTAGAACATCATAGGCTACTTATACCAGCAGGGTATTAAACCAGACATATTACTTAATTGTCCTTTAAGCTAATGTATATTAGCATCAAAAGGGCGCGAGCTGTAGGGGTCCTCAGAGTTACTGCAGGGTGGCCACCAAATTCCCTGTTGATAATTCAATTAAAGTTTGTTTTTATTTATTTATTTCCAAAAATTAGAATGTGTCTAAAATACATATTAACCTGAATCCAGCATATTAAGCTAGCGAAGATAAGTTGGCTTGTTTATAAAACCTATATAGTTTACAACAGTGATTCCCAACTGGGAAGACTTGCCAATGTGTCAAGTTTGTAAAAAGCTGTGTATTTGTAAGGAAAGTGAATTTTCGGCACAAAGCTTTTTCTTTGAAGTGCTGTTTCCTGCTGTAGAGTGAGAAACTAACAGACAGCTGCTTAACAGAAACAGCAAACTAGCTTGACGTCATGGCCAAACGCAAGTATGACGCTGAATGTATTAAACTGTGTGGACCTTGAGCTAATGACTAAGGAGAAATCTGGACCTCATGGCAGGACCAGTTGGGAACCACTGGTTTACAGTACCTAACATTAATGACAGGCTAACTGTTTCCCATGAATACTTGTGCAATCATGTGAGCTAGCTAACATCGAAGCTGCTTTTTTCGCATTGTTTTTTAACTTTCAAGCAAGAGACTCTGACACACCATCCATCTCAGAAACCACCAGCTAAAGTGCAGACGCTCCTAGTCATGATACATTTGCTGCTGACTTAACAGCTACAGCCAAGTGCAAAAGAGAGAAGACCCAAAAATATTTAGAGAATTACCTTACATTCAACTTAGTTTTATACAATAGGCTATATTTAGTGGGGGTGCCTGCTCCGTCTCTCTTTCAGCAGGGATCCTTGGCCTGAAAAATGTTGAAGACCCTTGGGCTAGTGTGTAGAACTTAGTGACAGCTGTGATTGTGATGTGGCTGATGCAAAAACATGATTGGTACTATCTAAATCAAGATCCAAAATTGACACCTACCAAGCGTCCAAATTGGTTAGATTTTCCGTTCTGCGAGTAAATCTCCAAGGGCTACCTGCCATAGTGGCGGGTAGGTGTTAGACATGTAACAAAACAATTAGTCACTTGCAGTCCATTCAGAATGGACCCACAGTGCACTTTTGGATCATGACCCACCAGTTGGGAACCACTGCATAAGGCTACCGCATAATGTACAAATGGGGATATGCTACCAACAGCTATTACTCAATTGGAATGTCCTTTTTGGTCCAAAGATACATCCTATTGCAACGTTTTATGACCATACTTGTGACATAACCCACTAGTAAGGACATTATTACTATTATGTCTGGATTCTTTTGGATCAAGTTTTACTACTATACTCAATCTTAGAGCCAGAAAATTAATATTTAAGCTAGCTTGGGTACAACTGAGAGGGTGAGAGCTGCAGCCATCCAATAAAAATCCCTTTGATGGAATAATAGTTCTCTAAATGACTACCAAGAGAGATGGAACAAAACCTTTGATTGCCTCAAGAGAAGACTTCATGTGCTTCAAGACTCAGCTGAGGTGATTGCTACCTGACCTGATTTCTATCCATTCAGCTTCATCATCAAGTGAGCAGCTCTACATTGTTATTTAATGTGGCAGAAGACCGTCACACATAAAAGATTTTATCAAGGCTACCTACATTGAGCTTCTTCATTACATTGAGCTTGTTTTACTCATTCGACTAATTATAGGGTCTTCTCTCCTTCAAGCTGAGCTGATCTGAATTAGCATAATGGGAAGCATGATTATTCATCATGCAGGCAGGCGGGCGGGCGCAGGACCCCTAGGTTCAACACTGGATAGAGTATCTTGAGAACGAGCTCGGCCCTTTTGGCTGTAATGAGTGAAGTGATTTGAGGGTGGTGCGAGCGAAAGCAAAGTAGAATTACTACTACATCCTTCAGCTAAATCAGGAATATGAATTAGATAAGATGCTTACCATGGTCATTTATTATGCAATTGATTGCATGGCCCAGAAATTAAGTGTTTGCAATACTTTCTAACACTTACTTTTTATACAGATACAGATGTTGTTTCCTAAATTAGATTTTTATTTATTTATATATATTTTTGTAAGACAGCAACCTCCTTATCAGCACTTGTAATCTGTCAGATAAGTGATAACTTTTTCATTACCTTGCTCGAAATAACCCAAGTGTCTGAATTCAGAGTTGAGGTGTTTACCATTAATGCAGTACTGGCAGACTGGGCCATACTCCTCTGAGGTAAACTGTCTTTAAGATAATCATAGTGTCAGAAGAGTCATGAAGAAAATATAATTTCAAGTGGTGCCCCCCAAGTAGGCTACAACTAGCATGGCATGGCCATTGTCAAAGGGGTCCCTTGAACTCTCACTGCAAGATGTCTAAATGAAAATGGGTCCTACGGGTACCACGAGTCCTCCCTACTTGAGAGGCCTTGCTCCCAGTGAATATTTCGTTCCTTACGATCAACTGTACTCCTTCAAATTAAAGCTGTATATTTGTCTGTTTAAGGAAAAGGACAACCAGCCTATCTGAGGAACAATGAATCGCCTAACATGTACAGAACCATAAACCATTAAAACAGGATTGTTGTGGAATTCAAAGAGTTACCTGGTATTAGTCTGTGCATATCAGATAATTAGTAACATTAACTGTAAAATAAGAAACCAAAGTATATCAATAAACTCTCATATTGGTATCAACTATAAACTTCAACAGGATAATCCAATTCCTGATATTCAGTTATGGCTTTTGGTTTTGGTGTCCCACCCCAATATTTTCAGTGGCCGCCCCCAGAAAAATTTGGTACTGGTGGTCGAGTTAGCTAAAACACAATGGAGGTTTTGTCACTTTATGC
>NC_065522.1:16149672-16164491 GCF_006386435.1 Epinephelus moara
GCCACAAATTTTCATTTCGGTGCATCCCTAATTTTAGGCAAACCATACAGTTTGAAAACAAGGCGTGGCTGTAACCAGCATGACTGTAACATGCTCATGTTTAACCCAAACAATGTGTCATGTGACTGTAGTAGGTTCAGATCGAGGTCGGAACACGTTCTCGCCACAAATGAACCACACTAGAGTTCGTTTGTAACCGGACCGAGATCACCTCTTAAAGAAGGTCTTGGTCTGGTTGTTTTGGTGCACACCCGAGTGTGATTGCTGTGTTCACACCTGCCCAAATGAACCGCACTTAGGGGGCAAACGAACTTGAGTTCAATTGAACTGAACCAAACAGGGCAGGTGTGAAAGCAACCCTATACCCAGCTAGTTTGTTGGTGCTGCTAACTTCTTCTACCTGCCCACAACCCCAGAGCTTTCAAGTCTTTCGAGTCTTTATTGACAATTATCCAGATCCAGAGCTCTACACAGACGCTGACCAGCTGTTTTATTGTCTATTTCACAAGTGAGCACTCAGGTCGTGGCTGACGATCGGACCTCACAGTGAGACGACAAAAATCGTGAGCTTGGCTTGACATCGACGATGATTTACTTGTAAAGTGGGAGTTAGAATTAAACAACGTTTCTAAAATGGGCTCAATTTGAGCTAGCTAGCAACAGCATGGTACGTTGGCGTGTCTCTTCGGGTGTTCGCCACCTCAAACCTTACATTCAGTTTCCCCAACATACTGTAATTACAAGCCTGCTGGTATTTTTCGATGGACTACTTCAGCAACTACATGGAGTACACAATGGGTTTCGTGTCTCCCTGGCAGATACTGCTATCCTGTTGGTGTACATGTCAGGTCCTCTCCACGTGGGTTATGGCTCCCCACTGTTCAATGGTCAAATCAAATTCCTGCCAATGTTGTATCCCTCCTGCCGATCCTATTTGACTTTGACAAACATCATAATACTGAAGGCAGATAGAGTCGAAATGCCGTAGAGCTCATAAACAAAGATTTTCTTTCTTCCTCTGTCCTTGTTTTCCATTTTTCCCTCTTTTCCTTCTCGTCTCTCTTCTTCCCTTATTAACTCTCATTCTTTGCCTCCGATCAATAACACTCTCCCATCTCATCCCTCCGCCCAGTCCTCTTCTATCCAGGCTGTCTATTTACTACCCATACCATTACCTCTTCCTCCTCCTCCTCTTCCTCCTCCTCTTTTCAATGTGATTCCTTCTGTCTCCCTCCTCCAGCTCTCCTCTCCCCTCTCTTCTAAACCCTCTTTTCTTAACGCCTACACCGATCGATTTTGATTCATCTTATGCATCTACACTTTCCGCCTCCTTCTGCCTTCATTCAACCCTCTGTCAATATGCTTCCTCTTTTTTTGTCATCTCTCCTTTCTCTCACCTCCATAAACCTTTTCTATCTTTTCCTTTGCAGCATTTGCTTTGTTTGTATGTTTGACTTAAGTTGTGGGAATGTTGCATCTCACTGTAGTACGTCGCAGTGCCGCTCTCGGCAGTGTCAGTTGGCCAGTTTAACATTTAAGTCCAGAGTGAAATATTCTGACAAAGATGTCATGAATGCCTTTGAAACTTGGTACAAACACCCATAAGTCTTCACAGAATGAATCCTAATGACATTAGTGATCCCCTGACCTTTTATCTAGAGTCATTAACAGGTTAAAACACTTTTGTTAATCACAGGAGAGCTGAATTTACAAAGACCTGTCATAGTTCTGTTACTTTTAATGTTAAATTAAAGCTTCTGTCCAAAGTGGAAGCAACTAAAACAGCAGAGGAAAAGAAAGCTATAAAGAAAGAGTTTAATCAAGTCAGGAATAAAACTTGAGGACACAACAGAAACCTTGCACACTGATTCCGATGCGTTTAATTATGCACTATGTTCCTCTGTCTTGGCGCGGCTGTGTCCCGCCACCACATTTTCTTCACTGATTCTTGGTCAAACGTCTCGAAAGGTTTCTGATGGATGCAAATCGAACCTGTTTCCAAAAGTTTTAATGACGGACGAAGTTTCCGAATTCCGGAATTTCAGACTCAGCATGCAAACATGATTAATACAACATGAGGTCGCATTTATATCTAAAAGTGCAATAATTTTGGACGAACAAACGGACTCAGTGTGCAAAGGTCTTGAGAGTAGAGCTGCACCGATTGATTGTTTAATTGATTACTTGTTGACTATCAAATTAATCACCAACTAATTTGATTATCTATCAACTGGTTGTCGTAATTTGAGAAAAAGAAAAAGGTAAAAAATGTTCTGATTTCAGCTTCTTAAATGTGCATATTTTCTGATTTCTTTACTGCTCTACTTTGGATTGTGGACAAAAAGACATTCGACAACATTATCTCCAGCTTTGGGAAACACTGATATACAATTTTCAGCATTTTCTGACATTTAATAGACCAAACTACTAATTGATTAGTCTCGCTCACCAGACCTTTCTCAAGAAAAGAAAGGTCTGGCTGGGCCGACTCTCACTTTAAGATTGGAGAAAAAAACGCCCCGGCTGCTTGTATTTCTTTCACCCAATCACAATCGTTCTGGGCGGTGCCACAGTAACGGTGCACTTGCAAAAATATTGGGGAAACAGGTTTTGGTGTAACACGCCCACAAAAATATCGCCTACAGGACACGAACCACGGCAGAAAAATGGCTACATCCCCGCAAGATCAAACACCGCAAAAGTTAGTAAAGGACGTGTTGAAAACTGCAACCGGAGGTGGTATGGCGGGACTTCAGCGGGTGGCTCGTTCCGCCCAATGAGAGGCTGATCTATGCAGCGAACTTCCGCCCACTCAGACTACTAATTGATTAATTGAGAGAAAATAATCGACGACGAAAACCGTCAGTTGCAGCCCAAATGAAGAGAGCTACGCAAACTAAAAGGATTCAAAACAGGAGCTAGCAAAACTTCCGCTGAACATGTAATTGCCCCTACTAATTTCAGATTTAATGTGTAAGATAATGCTAGCTTAGTAAACAAGTCCACAAGAAGTCAAAATTTACATGTTTTCCCATTAGCGTTAAGTTTTCTGTTGTATAATGAGCCTCACATTTGGCCACTGTGGTGCTGTATTCACAGTAGATACAGATTACGAACACAACTTTGTCCATATTTAATTTGTTCCTTTCTTTATTTTATCCATTAATCACAAATAAGTTTTGACTTTAAAGACAGGATGTTTTCAGCATCACACAACTGGCCTAAATGCGGCACTTATACATCTTCATCAGTTTGATATCACTATGTGTACTATGAGTTTGTGTCAGACTCAGGATGGTGGACTATTTGTCAGATAAAAAGGGAGATAAACTGAGTCGAGGTGACGCTGCTCTCCACCTCTCTCCTCTGTCTCTGTTATCGGCAGGTTCTGTAATGTGATGGATGGAGCAGACCTCCGCGCGTCTAGACCATAATAATCTGCTTTCGCATTGTGGTGATTTAGCCACTAAAATTCATTCTGCACAGTCTGGTGGTCTAAATGGCTTCAGCTGGAGGATTAAAGGTGCTATCAGTGATGCGTTTGAGTTTTGTGATGTGAGTTTTCACTGAGTTTTGTGATGTAGGGGTGATGACCCTCTTAGATTTGACTTTTAGAAACTTTTGTCCTGTCACTGGGAATTTCATCTTTTCTGGAGACATTCATCGCATTCGATCATAGGGCCCAGGCTCTGACAGGTGAGCTAGAGGTCACTAGGGCAGCCCCCTAACAGTCGACCAAACATTAGTCCACCAGAAATGTCATTAGTCACAAGATTTCATTGGTAATTTAGTCACAGAACAAACAAACGAGCAAACATGAAACTCTGTTAGGAGCTGTGCCTTGTCAAAAAAAATCAACATCTATATGACTGGACTATGTGGAAATTTAATTTGAAAGGACAGACACAGGAAGTGACCACACTGAGTAGAGATGCGCAGATGGCATTTGAGCGCACCCGAATCCTCGTGCACTCATCAATCATCCACCCGTAAATAAATAAATATAAATACTTTTTTTTTTTTTTTTTTTGAAAAGTGCTTTATAAATAAAGGTTATTAAATACAAATATAACTGACATATCCACCCGCAATGCACCCCAAATTAATTGCAATGTTAATTTTTATTAAGCAGCAGTAGTTGCAGCCCTATGGGTGCTCCAGAACTTCTGGCCTCAGTCCAAGGATTCACACACCCTCCACCTCTGAACAAAATCAACTGATTCCAAAAGTAGGTTCACCTGTGGCTAACGTTAGCATGAAGATAGCATGCAAAAAAAGACAACCTAAAGCTTACCAGGAGGCTCATTTCTCCTCTTTTGGTACAAGCCAACTGCCTCAAATCACATTACTGGACCCTTGTTACCAAGTCACATGTAAACTTCAGCATACATGCCGACCAGATAGGGCAATTATGAAACACTGAACTTTGACCAAGCTGGTAAACAGGGTCGAAAATGCTGCAAAGTGATGAAACACTGCACTGTGGGGACTTGCACAAGCAGAGTAGCTGCTGCATTATTGCTAAATACATGTGTCATGCAAAAGTGTGTGTGTGTGTGTGTGTGTGTGTGTGCGTGCGTGCGCTCTGGGTGGTTTAAAGAGGGCTTCTCTCCTGTCTCTCAAGCTAATGAAACTGGACTCCTCTCCTTCTACACACTCCTCCTTTTCCTTTCAACCTCACCTTTCTTCCCTCGGCTCTACCTCTGCTTCTCTCCCTCCACTACTCCCCCGTCGGGTCTTGGTGTTTATATAAGACGCGCAAAGTTAAAATAACCTTTCTCCGCGCGGACATGTAAGTGTCCGCAAGAAGATAAATCTACACACATAAACACACACGCTGACGGAAACACATGGCCAGCGTGTTTTGACAATCTTCCAACGCGCTGATGCTGTATTTGTTTAACAAAATGACCTCCTAAATTTAGACTCCATATCCCCGAGGAGGCTCTAAAAATGGAGTCAAGTCCCTGCGTGCGCGTGCCTGTTTTTATTACATGTGTAATGCGTGCACTGTCTGGATTCTTGTGGCTTCCAGAGGAATTCTTCTGGTTTGGAGGATTTTCATAGAGGGTGAAATCAACAGCAGTGTCTGTGGTCATCTTTTGGATACTCGACTGTGAGAAAAAGGCCGCTCCTCGTTCGAGTGTTTGTGTAAATGACTGTGAAAGTGTGTGTGTGTGTTCTGAGCACACCTTTGTTGACACAAATATGTCATTTCTGACTTCCTCCTCTAACTGGATCAGGTACAGCAGCGTATGCTGTGGAAGTGGAGGTGTACAAAGCTGAGGATTACAGTATGTGTGTGTTTTGATATGTAGGCGGGTTATTCTGTGTGTTTCTGTGGGTGGGCGCCCGCTGTACATTAACTGGAATGGTTTCAGTCTTATCTGCGTTTCATGGTCATATCATGGAAATCTGAAACTCGTATAAGCACACAAGGACGCGATCGCTGCTTGCTCTACTTAACAAACTCATGTGTAATGAAATTGATTTTCTCTGCATCCAAATGTGAAAATATGAATAATTTAACTAGATTTATTGTATCTATCACGATGCGTTTAAAGCCCCCCTCCGCTTAAAGACGTGTCTTGCTTATTGTCACTACTTTTGGATGTCTGAATGATGTACTGCTTTAAAAGGATGTTTTCACATTCATCTGCTGAAGAGGGAAAGTTTGTGTATGAACATCTTGACTCTTAAGCCCCTTTTACACTGCCAGATTTTTGGCGAATGTTGGGCCGTTTTGCATGCAAGCTGCGAGCGTTTAGACACACAGAGCTGGATTGGCGAGTCGATATGAGGTGCCCAATTTTCCACCGAGTAGGGATAAACATATAAGCGGAACCCTTTTTGGTTTAAAAAGAACGAGGCGCCCTTCCGCCATGGGAGGGGCTGTTGATGACTTGTGGGAGGGGCTGTTGACGACGACGCACGTGCGAGCCACTGGCGGTGGATAAACAGGAAACAGCTGATAGCAGGAATTAGCGAGCAGCTAGTAGCAAGAGGGAAACACAAACCTGACAGACACTGTAAAGATGAGCAACTGGGGAGACAAGGAATTGTGCGCACTCCTTGCCCTTGCAAACGAAGAGGCCATTAACTGTCAGATGACGGGGACGGTGAGGAACGGGCCGATGTATCAGAGAATTCGCTGAAGGACTGACCAGCCGCGGCTTCCCTCCCACGTCAATGTTTACGTCACACACTGAGCTACACGTTTTGTTACTTGCTCACGCCCCCCATTGCCCCAAAAAAGGCACATTCTGTATAAACAAAAGTAGGTAGGTGGCATTTTGCTGCACTCCCCGATTTTGTTTTTATACTGCCAATGCTGAAAAAAGACTGACTGGGCTTTCCTGCAAATCTGCACAATTCCTGTTTAAAAAGGGCATGAGTTTAACACATGTATGTATAAGCAGGGTTTTGTGACCCTACAAGCAGTGTGGGATCAATCACGGTCAAGTAAGCAACTTACTAAGGCTGTATCTAAAACAAAAACAGCACAGAATCCACCGCCCCATCAAACATCAACAATTATTTTCTTGCCAACAACCAATGCTGAAAAGATTTCTAGGATGAAGGAAGAAGAACAGGAGGAGAGGGGGGCGACCGTGAAGACAGACAACAGGTAAAAACTAAAATACCAACAGGCAGATGGTGTGCTGAAGTTTGCCTCCGTGTGGTAACGACCCCTCTGTTGCAGGTGGGTGTGCGCCTGCATGTGTGCATTTATTTGTGCCAGCGTTATACTTAAAGTATGCATCCATGCGTGATCGTGTGAAAGCCAGTTAGTGTGTGTTGCCTGTTAATCTGAAAGGCAACAGATTGTTACACAGCATGCCTGTACACTCACACTGACAGACTTCTGCAATGACCGAGGGGAGAAGGAAAGAAAAAAAATGAAAGACAGAAAGAAGAAACCGTATGAGAAGCAAGAAAGAGTGACAGAAGTACAGAAAAGGAGGTAAAAGGCATGAAAGAGCAAATGAAAGAGAAAGCAAATGACACAAGTGAAGACTGACAAAAACAGGAACAGAAAGAAATGATAAAAGACAGAAGTAGAAAGAAGAGGAACTTGATGCATAAACAAAGAGAGGACGGTTAGGGATTTACCATATACAGTAACAGCCTGTTTCTAGAATAAGCTCGGTTTCTCAAACATAGACGCGGGGCGACAAAAATAGACTTTCTACAAAGGAGTTCACTGAGTGGTTAGCTGGTGGTGCAGAAAGCATGACAAACTTCTGTGCGCACGCTCCGTCTGTGAGCCTGTGATTCCTCCGCCTATTCATCAGACTGGAGGGAATCCTGCGCCTGAGCAACGCTAACACACTGCTGCACACACACACACACACACACACACACATAGGGAATTTAATCATGATCTTATCATGTGCATGCATTCGCTTGTTCTTCTGCAAACACGTTGCACAAACACGCTCAGTGCTGTACTGTAATCTGTTCGTGTGTAATTAAAACATGAGGAAGTGTAGTCGCACACATGTTCTGCATACTCACAAAGCTATAGGTAATAAAGTCACATTAATAATACATGCAAAACATTTAATTATCTTAAGATAACTGTTGATGTTTATATCAAATAGACCTTTACAAGTAAATAAAGCCGTCTATGAGTTCACCAGTTTGTAATCTAATGAGATCATCACTGAGAAGACTGAAGGCTCCTTGTGACCTCTCTACAGAACTCATCATCAATGATCTGTCACTGCCTTGGATGGAGCTCATTACACTTTTGTATTCTTAAAATGGGAGGTCACTGACACAAAATGCTTCTCATGTTATACAGGGATGCCATCAAGTTGGGAGAGCAGCGAGAGACTGTCTTTTGTTGTTGTTTTCTATAGAATCTAGTGCTGTAGTACTCAGGGTTGGTCTTGGTCTTGAGACAGCTTTTTGAAGTTGTCGGTCTTGTCTCAGACTCGGACTCTCTGACATTTTTTATTGGTCTTTTCTTAGTCTCTGACAAAGACAACACCTGATTGTATTTCAAGAGCGGTCAAGACCACAACAAAGGGGATATCACTAAGAAGAAGACATAGGAAGGACCTATACATGCATTAAACTGAGAGATGTCAGAGCGAGGGGGCTGCCCATGGATGAGCACCCAAAGCAGTTGGGGGTTCGGTGCCTTGTCTTGCCACCTCCGCAGTGCCCAGGAGGCAAACTGGCACTTCTCTAGCTACCAGTCCACCATCCATATTTGGTTAAGACAGGGACTTGGGCTGGCAACCCTCTGGTTCCCAACCCCAAGTCCCTATGAACTGAGCTACTGCTGCCCCACTAAACTGCCTGAACAAAAAAAGTTGAATAAAGACGTCAAAGCTGTTTTTAGCTATGTATTAGTCTGCTCATAGAAAACAATCTCACCTGTGCAATGCCTTTTGATTATTTTACCCATGCATTTCTCATGGTTCATGAACACACAATCAGTATATGGCAATAAAGGAGGTGAATGAAGAGGAACCTTCATTAGTTTTCTGTGGGTCCTTTTATGGTAAGTGTGTGCTGCAGTGTGGGACTTGCACTAGTCCAGTCTTGGTCTTGACTTGGTCTCTGCCTGCCTTGGCCTTGGTCTTAACCTGGTCTAGATCCTTCAAAGTCTTGGTCTTGTCTTGACACACCCTGGTTTGGGCCTTGACTTGGTCTCTGTCTGCCTTGGCCTTGGTCTTAACCTGGTCTAGACCCTTCAAAGTTTTAGTCTTGTCTTGACACACTCTGGTTTTGGTCTTGACTTGGTCTCTACCTGCCTTGGTCTTGACCTGGTCTCGCTCCCTCAAAGTCTTGGTCTTGTCTTGATACACTCTGGTTTTGGTCTTGACTTGGTCTCTACCTGCCTTGGTCTTGACCTGGTCTCGCTCCCTCAAAGTCTTGGTCTTGTCTTGATACACTCTGGTTTTGGTTTTGATTTGGTCTCTGCCTGCCTTGGTCTTGGTCTTGACCTGGTCTCGCCCCCTCAAAGTCTTGGTCTTATCTTCACGCACTTGGTCATGACTTGGTCTCTGTTTCAGTGGTCTTGACTACAACACTGAAGCATTAGAAGCAAATATATCCAGACTTTCACATCCCTAGTTTGGGGTCAACCTCCAAAAACACTGGTTCCCACACTTCCCATAATGCAACTTAAAGGCAATGTTTTGTTATCTCATTCCTGCCTGGTTAACACAAACATCATGACCAGTGAGCTGATACTGTTGTGTTAAATCAGTGGAGTCGTGATAACACTTGTTGCTAGGTGACTGACAATAAAAACGGACTTTGCCTTGGTCCATTTTAAATAAAGGTTGGTGTTTTTATGTTTCTTGCTTCTCAGTGTCATGACAGAAAGAAGGAACAAAACTCCACTTGTAAGTGCTCGTTGCCTTGTATATCTGCAGTGACATTTCAGCTACTGAAAAGAAGTTAAATATAGGGATTACATAATCACATTTCTTAATACATAGACATGTAATTCAATTTGTTCTTTACTGCTGATCCAGTGGTAAAACTAGAGGGAAATCTGCTTAATCACTTCGAGGCTCAAAGCAGCAAGTAGGCACTTGTAAAACACAAACACAACCTGAAACATTCAGTGTTTCTGTTTACAGTACCTGGTGGAATATGTTGCTTAATATCAATAAACAATTTGATAAGAAAGAAATTACCAGTTAAAGTCATTTCTCGAGCAAATCTGGCAAAGATTTGCTCATTCCAGATTCTCCCTCTGGGTGCCATTTGAGAATTTACAACACCAGGACCAATATAAGAACCCTTGAAGTAATACAGATACAAATACAGTACTTCATTTACCTTTTTTCTACTTCAGTCACTACTTATCATGTTATTGTTTGCATTCAGTTGCGTAAAATGCCCCCAGATGCCATGGACTTGAAGTATAGCCACATTTTGCGGTACCTAATCACATGTTGCATTAAATCATAGAGCACTTAAAGTGATTTGCAGTGAGCAAAACCATACAAATATTTTTTTCTGTCTCTGGGATACAAAAAGGATCGGATGAAGGTATCGTTTGACTGAAGACATTTCGATACTACTTGGTTCTGGGTTATTTCAGAGTACTGTTATTTAGCCCTGGAAAAAATGTTGGGTTTTGATGTGTCACTTGGACAGAAAATGCAATTTAACAGTTTCCCCGCCACTGACAAGATTTTCCGTCATTTATGAAAGAACACTTCCTCAACATTGACGAGATTTTCCGGAAATCCTTATTTTCACTGTTATAGGATAAGGGTCCCAACAAACAAAGAAGAAGATCCGGTAGAAACGGGAAGAAGATTTTGCAGCTTCTAAACCGCATGAAAATGCCAGCACAGACAGAAAAGTTTATAGTTGCGCAAGCTGTGGAAATGTTGACGGTCTCAGACTCTGACAATTCCTGTTCTGATCAACATTCTGAATCCAATTAGGACAAAGGAGCAAACGAGTTTAATGGGACGAAATGGGATCTCCATGACGCTGACAGTAACACACTTACAAGACGACCACAGAGAAGAGGGAGACAACAGAAACTGAACGATCACTGAACTTGACGTGTTCTGCTATACCTCAAAGAGAATATTATTTTCATTATTAGTATTATTTTCATTTATACAATTCAAACTGACTTAAGGAAATGAGAAAAAAACAACAAATGTAAATGTGATTGACTTTGTACTTGAAAATGCATTTTTCTCAGCTCTTTGTCCAAAATGTTTTTTGTTTTTCTTTATGAAAATGCACAAATTCAAGTGCTGATAAAAAAGAAATGGAATAAGGTAGAATACTTTTTTTTTTGTTTAAAAACAGAAGGTCTCTTCTTTCGTTTCATGTTTATACTGTTTACATATTCATAGAGCAAATTATTCTGTGGGTCTTGAAAAATGAGTGAATATGATCAAAAATGCTGGTGGTAGCTGGCAACTTAAAAATAATACTCTTGCGGGGAAAGTGTTTAAGACATCACTTTGTGTTTTGGATGAACTTTTCTGTCCATTTTCTCACATTTTCCAGGAAAAACAATCCAAAAAGAATCATTAGTCGCAGCCTTATAGTGTCAATAACCACTTTAAAAAGTGTTTCCAACAAGTTAAAGGAGAACATCACCGAAATTAAGACTTTCAGCATGGTATTCCCATGGCTGAGGAAAGTTCAATCAATCTTTGAGAACATGAGCGACTTTCTCTCAAAGCCAGAAATCAGAAAAGTAAGTCTCCACGTTGTGATGTCATCAAGTAGAAAGTCTGCGTTTTATTCTATTGTCGTGTTCTCAACTCTGAAGCAGAAAATGTAGCCATACACTCAGAACATTCCCCTGGGTGCTCTCAGTGTCATTCAAAACATCTTTCACCATTCATTGTCCATGGAGCAGCTCCAGACTCTGTATCCTATGACATCACGAATTTGAGTTCAAGCACTCGTTTGTGGATCTCGGAGGGAATTGTTCATGTTAACGAAAATGTAGTAACTGTCTTAGACCATAGGAAGACATGTATTAATGTATGAATTGTATATGAATTTTGAAAATGGGCACAGCTCCCCTTTAAACTTTGGTTGAGACAAAGAAACTATTTGATTCTTTTTATGATAGGAGGTAAAAATGTCTTGACAAGAAGGTACACGTTGACTTGATTTCGTCCTTGTGTGCTCACAGCGATTATATCAATGCACTCTTTACGATGATTCACAAGAAAACGACTTATTAACACGATGACTGCTTTGCTGTACGCACTGTGTGTTATGCTGCTATTTATACACTATATACACGTGTCTGAGGTAAATCATGTTGGCATTTACATGTCTGCACACATGTCTGCATACACGTGGTGTTGTGCTCACACACACACACACGCATATGTATAAACTTCCACAGTGAACACATTCAGGAAGCCACATTCAGGCCGAAATCCCGAGCTGCAATCTTCCCTTTCTTCACGAGCAGATTTACCACAGTGCTCTTCCAGTAAGGTGTGTGTGTGTCAAAATGAGGGTGCAACACTTCCTTCACACACACACACACACACACACACACACACACGAAAGGTATGTAGGGCACTTCTTTTTTTGCACACACACACACGAAAGGTATGTAGGGCACTTCTTTTTTTGGTGCTGTAAATTAAATACCAGCAGACAATTCGGTTTGTTTGACCATTTTCTCTCTCTCTCACACACACACACACACACACACACACACACACACACACGAAAGGTATGTAGGGCACTTCTTTTTTTGGTGCTGTAAATTAAATACCAGCAGACAATTCGGTTTGTTTGACCATTTTCTCTCTCTCTCACACACACACACACACACACACACACACACACACACACACACCTACATACACAGACCTACTTTAAATACAAAGGAGCCTGGACTAAACGGCATCACTCCCCTCTCTAACACCCAATAAACACACACCTCTCATTTTACACACTCACTTCCCGTCTCTCCCTTTCCACCTTCCCCCCTTCTCCTTCATCTTCCTCTCTTTCTCCTTCTCTGTCCTCCCTTTCTTCTCCTTCTCTCATTGTTTACAGCGATATTCGATCGGCTCTTTGTTTAGAAAACAGTAAGCTCCGTCAGCCCCGCTCTGCGTTTCAAAGGATGTGGCTTTTTCTTTTCGCAAACATCAGTTTCTTTCCTGGTAAAGCCCTCTGCGTCTTGTGTGTGTACATGTGAAGAGTTTTAGGGTGTGTATTTGCATGTTTGTGTGTACCGGGGGGATGTTGTGAGCATTTTTGTGAGCGTGTGTGTGCAAGTAAAAAAAGCCAATTTGTGCGAGATGGTGCGCGGCTTCATTACCCAGATTGAGAAGCTTAAAAAAAAAAAAGAAAAAAAAGAAAAAAGAAATGGGGGTATTTGTTGTGTTTCTGATAACTTGCCAATACCTCTAACTCTAATATGATTCACTGTCTGGCTCAGCTTTAAGCTTGATGACTAAGGAAAGAGCGAGTGGCAGACGCAGAGGCAGCAAGAGACAAAAGGCAGAGTCAGGGAGCGAGATAGAGATGGAAATGGAGAGAAATTGGCATTCGTGCGACTTGGGGCTGGGTAAGCGCTCCTTCCTAATATGATTATAAATCGTCTTGTCCTCATCTTTTTGTGCCAGTTGTGTCCTTGGCCCGAGTCGCGGGGGGAGGAAGCCTCGTTCCAAGCCTGGAAAGCCTCTGCGGGCCAACTAAGCCAAGTGGAAAAAAATAAAATAAAAAAAGGACACTTTAATGAAAAAAAAAAAGAAGACCTCAGCAATTAGAGCAAATGCGACAGGGTGTATCAACAAAATGCAGCGTTTAAAAGCTGCGAGATTTGTGTGATAAATTGTGCTGGCCTCATCGGCTCCAGTCACAAAGAGTGTCCTGTCTTCACTAAGTGAGATGCTGCCAAGTTGACAGATTTGCCTTAAATGAAATTGAGGTGTTCAGGGACGGAGGGCAGGGAGGAAGTCAGGAAGCCAAACGAACACAGGAAGTACAGCAGCTAAGGAGGCTTTCACATCAGAGCTGAGTGCACTTGACCCCAAAGTCCAGTTCATTTGATTATTGTGAACACTGCGTACTGTACCCAGGAACAGAACAAGGACCAGTGCCCGAGTCCATCTGAAAAGGTGGTCTCCAGTACGGTGGGCATCAGCTGTAAACATCAACTGTGCCAAAACACAATTTAACATGACTAAAGGGAGTTTTTAACCAGTTATTAAACAGTCTCAATTTAGTACTGATGCCTCTATTTCAGCAAGCTGTGGACAGACCCAGATCCGGCTTCGCTGCTGCCCTTCACCTACAGTCCGAGCTTCGTGCACTCAGGTGCAGACAATAATACTAATGTGAAAGCTGATGGCGGAGGAATGGAGAGGGGCATCTGTACTCCTGGCATGGTACGAATCAATCACACCTGATATGAAAACGTTCTAAGACTCCATGTGACTGGTCAGTTCGTTCAGCCAATATCTCGTCTTGATGTAAACTTACTGTAAAAACTGACAGTGTGTCAGCTTTTCTATGTTGTGTATCATTTGAAATCGAATGTCTCTCAGTTTTAGACGTAGGGGTGTAAATCACCAGTCTCATCACGATACGATATTATATCAATTCTTTGGACAACAATACAATATTTGCCGATATTACAAAGTCTGCTAAGATACAATTTCGATTCAGTGTGATTCAGGGGTCTGCGATCGATATGAGACGACATTATCTGCCTATTTAACACAGTCTGTTACAGAAGAAGCTGCTACGCCTTTCTTTCATTCTTACATAAGTAAATAATGTAAATAACTGTAACCACTTAAATGCAGTAAAGTTTACTTTAAACTGACTCCACTAACTCACATAAAACAGCACATGGGATAAGTTAACCTTCAGGGCTTTCTGTCAGAGAGACCTTTCCGAATTTTTTTTTCCACGTTATGTTTTTTCTAAATTTTCAGGTCTATCTGGTTTAAAACCCTAAAGGCAAACTCCTCCCAACAGCCATAAAACAACAAGATCTCTCTTCCACATGACCCACACTCTGCTAGAGCTGTGTTCTCTTTTAAAAGCAAACTTAAAACATATCTTTTTTTCGCAACCTTTTTGTTAGGTTTCGAAATTAGTGTTATTATTGTAATTATCTCCCCCTTTTTTAAAATAATGATAACTAGTCCATACCCATTGAGTGCACAGTTGCCCACGTACAGTTTCACATGGTGTGTGTTTGAGATACAGGTCATAGGAAATTGCAGATTAAATAGTTAACTGAACCCATTAAGAAGAGCAATGTATTCAGACAGAGTTTTTGTGAATTTGATAGTACGATTGCTTTATTGAAAGTACAGTAGTACCAT